>NC_092794.1:51319500-51457187 GCF_918797505.1 Bemisia tabaci
TTTTTAAGGATGCTACCGATATGATACTAAGCAATCTATGATAGATAAATGGTCGGTTTTTGTGGCAATATTTAAAGTAAAAAATCCTCGTTTCAGATGAACCTGGTGGATGAACCCGAATGTATTTTTTCAATCGAGGTAAAGAGAAAAAGAGGGAATTCTATATCATGATATGGTAGCAGCTGGTGTATAAGGTCGGATGTTACCACCGCTGTCGACTGTGAAAAAGTCTCTCCCCCATGCAGAATGCAGATGACAAATATAGGGATCGACGACCCCTTGCCTTATATTGCAACAATTCAATACTTGCATTCGCACGCTACGTCGCTGAAAGTTCGCTGATTCGTTGAATAACACAACATTTTATAAAATAATAACCGCCTCGTAAATTATCTATAAAAAAATCGCGGGGAAAAAAGGAATAGTACATTCATTTTTGCTCTCTTCTTTTATCCATTCAGATGGATATTTCGTTTTCGCGGGTTCAACCATCTGTTTGCTCCCGAGGAAAATGAGGATGCAGAGTAAAGGAGCTGAAAATGACAATTTTCAGTTGCATCTAGTATGTACGTGCCGAAAATAATGCATAATATTATCTTAAGTGTAAATTAACATTGAAACTAAAGAATCACCCCTCTCTATCTACGACGTCGTTAATGTCTTGGTATACCTTTTACATATACTTATTTAAGGGATTACTGATTAACGTTATCGCATCAAATTTTTGTGATCTCCCCCCCCCTCACGACGGATCTGCGTATGTTACGATGTGACGTGAAAAGCTCCGCAAACTTCCCCTAACCACTCTATTAACCGAAGGGTCAACCAAAGAAAAGAACTGTCTGAAGAACGACAATGAATGAAGCCCTTACTCATAATTTTCTCTGTTGCCGTCCTTTCGTTGTATGCCTTTAAAAAAGCATCATTATTCTGTCCTTGCACCAAGAGGCTATCTAAAAGCCGATTTGCGAAATAAGAATTTCCAGACCCTGGATTGACTTACAATCTGCCAAAATGAATTCAAAACGAGGGATACAGACCACAGAGTAATTATCTCATCAAACCGTGGCAGCCCCAGCGTTGGGGTCTGCTAGCTCCCTGACTGCCGGATCATGGGTTTCTCGAGAGAGTTACGAGAGTCGACGGGACTTGCGGGGCACCAAAGAAAATTAACAATTAATTTTTCTGCAATCGCCAAACTTTGGACTTTAATCACCGGAAAACTTCTTTCATTTATTATTCTTGAATGAAGTTCGCTTCTTTGAGGTTTCCGCTCAAGTCTGACGGAAATAAATTAATGAGTGCTTATAAAGGGCTTTTGCTCAAATACAGGCAGAAGGCCGATAATGAAACATCGCTTAAAGTTCCCCGTACGCCACTGATTCAAGTGCGATAGCAAACTTCTAATTACTGTGAATGGCGTTGAAAGTGCCTTAATGCTCACTAAAGGAGAGGTAGACGGGACATTGGTACCAGAGCGACCATTAAGTGAATCAAGATTATATTTTGTGGGTGAATCGGCAGTGGGAATCATTCAACTTTGAGAATCTATGAATTTGGCTATGAGGTTCATAGGAAAGACAACATGGTTTTTTTTCCCGGTACATAAGGAAATTTTACCAACAAGCATCTCATTAGTGTCCGTTTTGTGTAAGAGCTGCTTTTGATCAGAAAGCATCTTAAATATACTTCTTGCAATTTAAAAACAACTAACTTTTTGCATTTCACAATTTTTTGACGCGGCTGTTAGTTTCTGAAATATCTGGGATCGCAAATTCAACTTTTGTGTCGATATTAGTCAGGTTATTGTCTACTCACGTGTGTTGGCTGAAAACGAGTGGAAAGATTCTACTTTATCCTTGGACTTTTATTTGTCATCAGTAGATTCGACTGAAATCAGTTGTTGGTGACGTTTGTTCCGTCATATTCTAACTTTTAACTGGTGTTACTTGAAGGAAATTATACGAAAAAAACCAATTGAGGGGCTTGGAGGATAATGTGCATAAATGCAGTTCTTGAAAAAAATCCAGATATTAATAATTTCAAGTAAAATTATTCTAAATGCATACTCTGTGAAAAATTCGCTCCCTTTTTTCAATTTTTAAGCATCAATAAGTCAGTTTGAACTTTGTTTCCGCCATAAGGCTCCATGTAATTTCGAAACTTCAAAACACGTATTTCTTGAAACAGCAAAAACTGCATTTATGCGGCTTGTCCTCCAAGCCCCTCAATTGAACCCTCTTCAAACTACGTTCTGTATTGACAAGGATGTAGTCACCTTCCAGGGAAAGTCTCCCAGCGTCATGGGGCGTTTCAAAATTTCCGCCGCCATGTTATTTTAGTATAGCGAAATTGTTGGTTAAATCTATTTGAAAATTTCACTGAATTTTATCAGCAACACAAAAAACAAATTCAGTGAAATTTACCGATAGATTCGTTGAAGAATTTCTCTGTAAAATAATGAAATGGCGGCGGAAATTTCGAAACGTTGCATGGCGTTTGTGATACTTTGACCGGAAGGAGACGATATAAGCTTTTAAAGTTTTCGCATCATATCCGACCTCTCACTGGAAATAAAAAACACATTGGATCTAGAGTCCAGACTCTTGAAAACATTGACAAGAAAAAGTACTCTTGATTCAATCAGATTTTTGCTTGAATCAAAAGGAAATCCGCTCAAATTAAGAGGCTTGGTTCTTGATTTAAGCAGAAATCCGATCGAATCAAGAGTATTTTCTCTTGTCAATGTTTTTAAGAGTCTGGACTCTAGATCCAATGTTTTTTTTTTTCCAGTGCTCCGATTGGCTGGCTCCACTGAGCGGCGGTCGGCGGTTGGCGGTTTGCGGGCGCGCGTTGAAACCGGGTTTCATATTTTTGAAGGAGTATTAATCGGAGCCGAAGTCGGGAGCTCGAGTATCGGAATCGAGCGGCTGCAACACCCTTTTAATGACCCATATATCGGAGGTATTCAAAACTAACTGTACCTGCGAGGACGAGAATGAAACGGATACAAGTTTGGAGTCTGCTGCGAATAGATAGACGCGGCTCCTCAGCCATCCGCATCCAGGGACCGGTTTCCGCGGGCCCCGGCCCCCGCCCCCCGCCCCCCGCCGTCCGGAGTTGTCGAGCTTTTGGTTTCCAGCCCAGCACCATCGTGTCGTGTCGCGCGCTCCTCATTGTTGCCGCAATGCCATTTGCAGGGTTCCTGCAAGAGGTAAAGCGGTACTCCTGGTTAAGCGGTAAAGGTGCTCCTGGCGTAGGGTACCATTATAAACAGAGTATGGCCAGTCTCGCTCGTTTTGTTGTTGCGCGGATGTGGCTGAAAATATGTAAAGTATACTGGTGAACATTTCTCTCCGTGCGATGAATTAGTTTCAGTGAACTTTCACTGTGTGTATTGTGTGAGTAGAAATGTCAGTGTTTTTTCATTGTGGTTTTGTGAGTTATTCAGATGTCCGCATCTCGTAATACGCACACTGAATTGTATGACTTGATGAAGTCGCGCTAATGGTGTACTAAATCTTGTCTGGGTCATCCTCGTGAACTAGTTACCTATCTTTGCTCGTCCTGTCATGTGCGCTCGCTTGTGTTTTGTCCAGTTCCTTCTCTTGTCTCCTTCGCGTTTTGAATCCTGTTCATGTGTGAAAACCTGTTGTTGTGAGAAAAATCGTGTCTGCGCGGGTTTCTTTCGTTTGTGTGGTTGTGTGATTATAGAGCTGATTGTCTGTGTTTGTGTAGACGTTTTTGGAGAGAAGCCTGTCATGACTCCTCGCACTGCTGACAGTATTAGCACGCTCCTTAGCTGCTCGTTATCTCGAAGAAGTATTGTTATTGTTGACCCTTCTTTTGCTGTGGTACCGTATGGGCTCTATACTTTACTGTGTGAAGAGATTTTCTGTGAAGATCTGTGTCATCGTATAATTGTCAATATGTGTAAAGAGCTCGTGTGACTATAGTGATGTGTGTGTGTATGATGTTAGAGTACTGTCTCGCGCTGCACTCGCGTCTGCGCTGAGACTGCTGACTGTTGTTTTGTGCGCATGCGTTGAGAACGTATTCATGTCTGTGTGTTGTGCGTCTGATGTGTTTCTACGTCTGAGATCTGCTCTACTGTGTTTTGTCGCGCAGTTTGCGTTGATAGGTAGTTCATGCGAGTTGCTTTGTGGTCGCTATCTGGTTCTCAGGTGTTGTCGTCAGTGTGTACGCTGATCTGTGTTAGATTGCAATGCTGTGAAGTGTTCGCGTCGCATGTCTGTGTAGGAGAATTGGTCATGCTCGTTGAGATACTATGTGTTATCATGCTCGGATCCGTCTGCGCCTGAGGTGCTTCTTCTTTTACTGTCTCTTGTAGTCTCAGACAGCCAGACATGTGTCTCTCTCTGTGTCGTCCCGTGTCTGTCGCCATAAAATTGTCGTTGTTTGTTCTCTCTTTAATGTTCTGTTATATATAAGGTCGCTTGTCTCTTGTCTGACTGGAGTAAGATCTTTGAGAAAGAATTTAGTGAGTATCGAGATTTTTTCGCTATAGCTCTCAGTGAATTATCGGAGGTGAGTAGATTTTGTTCTGGTGTTTTTTTTCTGAGAATCGATTTTTTATGTCTCTAGTATTGTAGAGTCAGTGAGATCTGTCATGAAGGTAGAGTTGTGATACGCTTTCCTCTGTATTTCTCTGCTCTGTGTTAGTGTATGTGTATAGTGTCCTCCTGCCTTCCATGTTGTGTCATACCCTTTGTGTCTCTGTGTCTTTGTGATCCTCTATCTGTGTTGATTACCCCCCAGTTCATTGTAATACTCTATGAAGATAAGACTTGCTAAGATGGTCACTGGTGTTTTTCTGTGTCGCGCTCTCGCTCTTTGTGGTGACATGTCCGCAGTATCATCTTTCTGTAATGCATATATTCCTAGTGTATATATCGCCGACCTCCTCTCTCAAAGTCCTCTCTGGCAACTCTTTTTTTGTGAACTTTCAGCTATAGCTGGCTAGAATGATGCTGTGTCAGTTATTGGAGCTCGTGTTTGAGTATCTCCAATGACAGACTCAGTAACAGAGTATATATGCGCACTCTGTGTTTGCTAGTGCTTCTCCTCCCTTTTCCTTATCCTAATCTGATTTCTGAAGGTAAAGCTACTGACTGAGCTTTCATCGATTTAGTCAAGTCTCCTCCTTTATAAGTATGTCGACTTTCACTGAAATGATTATGAGCATGCTTTAAGTCGTTTATACAGAATATGAAAGACGCTCTGTCGTCTGCTGAAAGTTGATTAATGTTTCATCGGTGAGATGACTCTGATGTCTATCTATGTATGGGAGACCCTCACAGTCTTATAGGTCATACGTGTGAGTACATTTCTGATCTGTCACTTATCTCTAATTGCTTTGATTTGTGCCGAATAGTCTCCTGCTCATGATGAGTTTAGTCACGTAATTTTGTGTCAGTTTTATCTATAGCTCTCATTGGACTCACTCTCGCGTGGTGTGAATATGTCAATGTGATGTTAGTAAATTGTCGTAATAAATATCCTCTATGTTGTCCTATACCCAATAGGCATGATCTCTGTTATCCTATTGTTGTGATAGACATTGTAGTTTTTGTAGCAGAATGCGTTAGTGATCTGTTAGTGTCATATTCCTTCTAATTAATGCTCTCTAATTTAGAGATTCTTAGACAGTGTATCTGTCTGTTTTTCTGTGTTTCTCTCTGTGTATGTGTTCATTCCTACTTAGAATAGTATGTTGTAAATCAAATCATACACCATCTCAATGACCCAAGTATGCCAACTCTCAATATACACTTGTCATGTCTTGTTTATATGCTACATTCTTGTGAATATTTTCTTCTGTGTGCCGGAATTGTTTTTGTCAGTATCTTAGTATGATATTTCTTAGTGTTTCTGAATTTGATTACTCTCAGTCTCGTGTTGAAGTACAGTCTGTGTATAAAGTCTGAGAAGTTTCTTAAATTTCTTGTGGTTCCTTTCTACTTACCGGCTATATGTGTCATTGTAAGACTCGTCAGTGTTTTACTTTGTTGTCTCTGTTTCTCCTGAACTATGACTTTCTCGTGACTCCTCATTACTCTCTCGCACTTTGTATCCTTGCTCAAGTCACCTCAATTTACTCCTTAGAATATGATTTGTGCTCCGCCTTTTTATTGTGTTTCATAGTCGCTCGTCATTTTGTTGTGTACTCGTGTCGTCCCTCTGCATATTGTGTATCTGTTTTATCAACTCTATATACAGTATGAGACATTACTGCTGTCTTTACAGATAATATGTTTCTTCTCTTCGAATTATTATGTCTCCTCAAAATTTGCTCTTTTTTCTTTTCATTTCTCAGTTGTCTTTTTATTATTTTGTAGTGTCCTTGCAATTTCAATCTCTTTTGTTGAAACTTGAATGACTCATGTCTTGTGGTATATATTGAACAAAGAATATATCTAATAGAAGATCACAAACGCGACACAATCTTGATTATCCATTCATCTTGACCACTCCTATAGTACTCTCTAAGTCCGTCAATATACATTTTCCTAATCTCCCCTTTATTTTTATTATTTTTTTAACTATTTTTTCACCCTAATTCAGCGAATTGTCAAGCATCAGATGCGATGTATCGCTATGCAGTCGCTCATATGTGCTTCGCTCTCTTTATATTAGAATGTCAAGTTAATATCCTCTCGATTTGTGACTATACTATGTATTTGTCTTTGTATTTATTTCGTTTTTTATCTTGTTCTTTGTTTATTTTGTCATGTATTCTGTGTTCCCACTTACATAATTGATCCAATTTGTTTTTAGTTCACATGTGTAGTTCTCTTACTGTATCATGAAGACTTGTTCCTTCTCTCGATAAACGCACAACTCTCTCTCTCTACTCGACTAGTATATCTCACCAACGACATCATGTCAATAGACATTGTGTCACCCTAAACATGCCCTCTTCTACCTCTGTCACTAATCGACCTACATGTTAACTATATATCTCGCACATCTAACCTAGAAATGTGACTCGGTTGCAATTACACACTCCGTTCTACATGCAGTTTAGTGTGTCTGTTCATATTTTCTAGTGAAATCGCGCTCGCTACTCATCTCTCATAATACGTCCCGATCATGAATTCACACTTAATCCTGTCTTCGATAATTAGTGATACACATGTCACGACTGCGTACAAGTACACCTTCATGCAACACGAGTGTACAAAATCCCTCGCCGTCCAGTCTCCACCACGCGCCCTTGCCCCTCTAGTCAGAATATGATAGTATCATAACTTGTAGACTACATTACAGATATACGCATCTCGTCATGCATACTCACGCTAGTCTTCAGATCTATCTCGCTGCAGTGCAGCCAGCTCAGCGACCCTGTGTGCAAGCCAATTGTATAGATCTATATCGAGGCATTGCTACGCTCGATGTAGACATATATGTGTCAAGTCTCTTCTTGTTTGTTCCAGATCCTCGAGCGAAGATCCATAGTGCGAAGCGAAGTCAGGAGATCACCTATCGTCTAGAGACATAGCTCTGTATAAGTCTACTCCTCTATCTCTGTGCTGTTTGAGATCCGTTCCTCTGTGCACTAGCCATGATCATGCCCCAGTGACGCCCCCTATCTGTGTTATTCTAGCATCCGCTAACACTATAGTGTGTGTCATCTCTCTTAGGCGGTGTGCAAGCAGTACTCGACAGAAGCAGAGTCTCGTTGCTAGATCTGTAGATGCTGTTACGCGAAGGAAACACAGCAGAGTGAATGTCTCGAAGTGTCTTTATCGCGCTATCTCATTGTGTCTCATGTCGGAATCACTCGTACGCGATAGAGCTCCTCAACTGCCTGCAGACTCTAGATGCGTTGTTGTTATTCTCTCCCCGCTCGTGTTTTACTCAGTGATCGCCTCACTGTGTCTGTACCTATCGTCTTCGATGTCTACTCTAGCATCCGAGATGAGATCGTGTCAGTACTGTGAGATGAGATGGCTAAGATCAAAATCCCTGGTAGTTCCTGACGTTTTTTTCGCTCGCTGTCACGCCCACGCAACGGGCGTCCCCACGACCGCCCCCCCTTGTCGCTAGTGATCACGTGACTTGCTCGCTGAGAGAATTTAGACAGCACTCAGGAAGTTGTACGCGCGCGCACTCGGCGTTGGACAGCAGAACGCTCTCGCGCGAAATTGCTCAGCTCTCGCGCGTTGAAGCACTCTGCTCTCGCGCTCACACTCCCTACGCGCGTCCCAGTAATTTTTTTGAGTGCAGTAATAAAGTCGTAAGTAGAAGTGACGTTCTTTTTTTAGGTGCTGATATGTGGTGTGTGGCTCGGCTCCAGAAGACACCATCATGTAATTGACTCGCATCTCGCAATGGTTAGATTAGTGAGGGAATATCGAGATTGTATGTCGTATCATGTATCAAAGCAATGCGTTAGAGAGTGACCCACAGTGTGAGTACTTGCTACTCTTTGAGAGCAGAGAGAGAGATAATGCTAAGTTGTTGTCAGGGTAGCGTGCGCCTTCTGCACTGAGATTGAATGTCAAAATCTGCGGATCACTTCTAATGATTAGGGTCAGACCCTTTCTCTGTGATAGAAGATTTTGCCTTTCTCTCTACGTTTGCTCCAATGAAGTTCTGTCCCTCACAGCTTCATTATCTTTTACAATACAATCTGTTTCGTTTGCTCGTAGTATTAATGAGTGCTGTTATTTTAATGTCCCAGTTGTTTTATGCTTGTTATTCTGCCGCGCTAACGAAGAACGCCATAACCAAATGTTGCCAAATTTCCTCCAATTATATACTTCTTTTTGTGAAAACTTAGCAGTATTTTTCCTCAACATTTTTAAAAACTCTTGATAAAACTGCGCACAATATTTCCTGAATATCCAAAAGGACCGTTTCCCAAAGTTTTTCAGAAAATTCGTATTTTATTCAAAGAAATTTGGCAATGCCCGAATCTTCGCAAAGAGAACTTACGCCATTGACATTTGAATCTGTAATGGTTACGTGGCATCATGGTCTCTTGTTTCGCAACAAATTTAGTATTATTGCACCGATCAGTGTCTTTCGTTGTTTTATTTTCCTCTCCTCGGATTTTTTTTCTAATTTGGTGGGCCAGGAACTAGGAGCATAAAAGCTCTGGATCGGAATGGACTATCGATTAAGTTGCCCGTCGTTGCCAGATTAAAACGGCGCGAGGCCGGTCGTGCATCCTCGTTCTTCGTCCGTCGGGAAAGCTGGCAACTGCGCGCGGGATCGCGCGTGGTAAAGACAGGTCGATCAACGAAATGGCCGTCATTAAATGCGGATTTTATGACACTCTCGTGCGACCATCCACCGTTGTCTAATTCTCGTTATAAATCACTTCTCTAGCGCGTTCGGCTTGGAGTTCTCCTAGACGTCATGACGTCAGCGAAGGGGTGAATAGGGACGGTTGGTATGCACCAAACTAACAGTGACGTAGATAGGAATCTTCTTCCCCTCTCTTCCGGGGGGGGGGGGGGGGCACGCCCAATTATTCCTAATGGGGAAGGGCCGAAAATTGTGAATGTCCTGAAAATCGCGGAAAATGCATTTTTTTTTTGGAGAAAATTATCAGCTAATCGGTGGGAAGGAGGGAAAAAAGGTTTTCCAAGAGGAAGGAGCCATAAAAATGACGGTGACTTTGGATGAGAAAGGGTTGTTACGAACTTTTGCTTGCTACTTTTATTGCCTTGTCGTAAAAGAAGCCCACGGTGACAGGATTTTTTCCAATAATGCGCAAAATGGTTTTAAACTGAATGAGAACGTCCAATAATTTTTTACGCGTAAAGATAACCAATGTCAAAATAGGTTAAAAAAATAATAAAATAATTTTCAGTCATCTGCCTGATACGTCCGCCGTATTTTTGAGTCCCAGGCAGCAATGCCAGGTCAATTTACGTACTCTTACCTTTTGCGATTACATCTGTGTCAAGAAAAAAACGCCGTTGGGTCTTTTGATTGCTGCCAAATTTCCTCCGAATTTTTTTTCTCTCGTGATAGGTTAAGAATTTGTTTCTTTAAAATTTTCGAACGCATCTAATTGGATTATGCTTAGAATTTTGTGAAAACATCCAATAAAAACGTTTAAATTTTCGAGAAAACGCGGTTTCCGCAAGCAGAAAGGAGGCAACGCCAGGTTTCGTAGGTCTCATACGGCGCTTTCCCATATAGCGTGGCAGAGTGGAGAGTTTCTTGGGCGATGCGGCATTTGCAACGGCCGTCACTCCGTGATTGGATCATACTTTCCGATCGCCGTCCCGTCCGGTCGCTGCACTCCGAAGTACTTTTGCATGTGTGGGTCGCGTTTCGATGCATCGACTTTCGATATATAACCAAAGATTGACGCGTGGTCAGTCGGAGTTCATCGCGTTTCGATACTTCTTCATTCGATGTAAGCGAAGGGAGACGGACGGCCGTTGCGATCGCGTTTCGATACATCGACTTTCGATATGTTACGGTAGATAGACGAGCGGCTGGTCGATATATCGAGGCGAGGGACCGAGGGTGCTCAAAAGTTCATTAGTCCGAGTCCGAGGGCCGTAAAACTGGTCCGAGAACGGCCGAGGTCAGCGCAGGCTCCGTCGTCGCCAAACCCGGCTTTCCGTCCTGGAGGACCAGTGTTGTGAGAGCATGAGAGTGGAGTCCCTTTATAGGGAGAGTTCACGCAAGTCGTCACCTTCCGGCCAAAGTATCACAAGCGCCATGCGACGTTTAAAAATTTCCGGCGCTATTTTTTTTTTTGTGGAGAAGTTTTTCAACGAAACTGTCCGAAAATTCCACTAAATTTTCTTTGTGCTGCCGATAAAGTTCAGTGGAATTTTCCAATAGAGTCAACCAACAATTTCTCTGTAAAAAAATAAAATGACGGAAATTTTTAAACGTCGCATGGCGTTTGTTTTGTGATACTTTGGCCGTAAGGTGACGAAGTCGGTTCTTGGATGTCACGATTGTTCTGATCCTCCTTTTAGGGATATGGGATTTTGTCTCCCTGGAACGTCCCATTCAACTTTTCTACTCTGCATTAAAGTTTCTGTGTCAGCCGAAGAAAGTTTACGTTCTCCTTAATCTTGTAGATATACAAATGTACCTACTTGAAAGACGAATTAGTTGTATCACGCGTGTCACCTCCATTCAACTTTACTCCAGTCCTGCTCTCGACTCTTGACTCGCGAATCGTGTTAAGGTCCGAGATGCGCTTACGTTATTTGGAAATGCGCAGGGCAGTACGGGTGTACGCGTACCCAACTTCAGAAGGTGTGGACAAAAATGAAGCGAATGTTGATCGAAACATATTAAATTGTCATCAATTATTCAAGGCTGCAGCCTACGCAAATTTCCCATTGCCTACGCAGTTCGCGAACGACCAATGGGTCCTCGGTTCGTGAACATTTTGCACCCTTGGTCAATTTTGATTTACAATTCTGATCTACGATTTTCTTATTCTGATCTTTGCAATCGGCGAACCGGCGATGGTTTTTCTGACGATTCGTGACACCGTAGAGGCCTTCAGCATAGGAGCCAATCAGAAATGGTTTCCTAATGTCTCAACTCCCAGTATTAAGGGGACTCTAGAACATTGGAGGATCCATCTCCGATTCGCTGAGCCTTGCGGACGCAGACAGTCTTCTTTTTTCTTCTTTTTTTCTCTTTTCTCTTCTTTCTTCTTTTTTCTCTTTTCTTCTTCTTTTTTCTCTTTTCTTCTTCTTTTTTCTCTTTTCTTCCTCTTTTTTCTCTTTTCTTCTTCTTTTTTCTCTTTTCTTTTTCTTTTCTCTCTTTCCTTCTTCTTTTTCTCTTTTTTCTTCTTTTTTCTCTTTTCTTCTTCTTTTTTCTCTTTTCTTCCTCTTTTTTCTCTTTTCTTCTTCTTGTTTCTCTTTTCTCCTTCTTTTTTTTTTATAACTTTTTGCCAAGAAGCCGGTTTTGCTGTACTAGCAGTATCATTCAGTTCACTCTAACTGGATTGGTCGAATTTCGGAGAAAGCTCGATTTCGAACGTTCGCTCGATTTGGTCGTCATTGTTCTTACCGTTATAACTCGGCAGAATATCGAGTAATCATTTTAGCAAGGTTAAACGCAATATTGAGCACTATTTCTGCTCGGAAGAAGCCGAGTCGACTAATTTACATAACGCCAGTGGCGTGGCGTGCTTTGCGATCTATCGATTTTTCCCCATTTGAAGCCGTGGTAAATAATCGATTATTAAGGTGTTCGCTGCGAACACCTTGTTTATGGATACCTTTTCATAGGTTTAAATGGCCGATCAATCGATATATCGCAAAGCACGAAACGTCACTGCATAACGCCTAGTTTTGAGGTAGCACAAATGCAATTTGCGAGCGCCTCTGTTGATCGCAACGCGGCCAAAACAAAGTCACTTCGAAATTTCTGATAAAAAGCTGGAATGGTCGAAAGACCTGGAGAAAAATGCGTAGTTGCGTGGGAAAAAGGACGCGCACTGAAAAAAAAAGTATGGTAAAGTTTACTATTAGTCTACTTGATTTTTTGCACATTGATACTATGTAGTGCAACAACCAGAACTATAGTAGTATTCACCCGAACTCTGATTTTGCTTACCATAATATGGTAGACGCTGCTATAGAGTGTGGTGTTCATTCCCATAATCGGATCACTATGTCAAGGTACGGAAAAATCTTCCACATATTTATTCAGTGTAATTACATTCCAGCATTGTATAATTCTCACTCGCGAAGTTAAATATGACCACAAGAAAACTGTTGGGAGTTTTTGACCGGCGAATTCAATGATTTTCCCTCTGATTTCGAGCAAAAAGGAGCAAAGCTTGGGGGGGAAATATGTCATATTCTCGCTATATGCTTGTCATATTCTCGTGAAAAATTGGATCGTTCGGTTGCATCGTATAAAAAAACAACCCCTCGAAGGCGCCATCAATGGGCCGCTTCGCGGCCCTATTTTTACCCTCCTATCAGTTTTAGTTTTATTTTCCCCCTAAAAAATTACGATATGAGATATACTTTAATTTTAAACTTCACTTAAAATTACTTTAAAATTAAAATTACTTTAATTTTAAATTAAATTTACTTTTACGCGTTTTGGAATGACTGCTTGATGAAATATTGCAGTAAAACAATGACCAATGATAGTCAGGTAATAATTAAAAATGCTTGAGTCGGGGATCGAACCCACACCGAGTTAAAAGTGGACGCCTCCAACGTCTTAAACGACTCGGCCACCACTCGACGTTAGGTCGCAGTAGCGAATCTTGTGTAGATAAGTGTAGAGCTGATACAGCCTACATAGCTACTGCGCAACCTCCTCGACCACTGCGCATCCTCCCGCGCATAGCGGTAGCAGTACCGGAGCATTCTGTAAACTCACTCACTTTTATAACGTGATTTTAAAAAAACCTGGGTCCTTTTTCCAAAATCTGATTACAGCGGGCTCATCTAGGGCCTTTTACCTGTCGATTTACGAAAAAATCATGGAAATCGGCCCGGTAGAACGCTCAAACGAACTATGACAAAAAGTATAAATTTACATTGTTTAAATGGGAGAATTCGCAACTTTACCACGTAATATAAAAAAACCTGGACCATATTTTGAAAATCTGAAAAGAGTTGGCTTATCTAGAGACAATTGCCCGTCGATAGCCGCAAAAATCATGAAAATCGGCCCGGTAGAATGCTGGAACTAAGCGTTACCAGTTTCGCAAAATTAGGAGGCCTTGGAGCTTATAGTATAGATAAAATGTGTGAAAATAACACCATCTCTATCATCCCTAATATCATCTAATGTTGTTCATCATTTTTGTTTCAGGTATGTAACGATTCATAAGTAGCCGTTTTTCGAAAATCTAGGCCTGTAAGTTGATTTTATTCTTATTTATGGTTCCACATCTCAGGAAAGGCTTGCGAATCCGTCGAACAACCATTGATTTGGACTGCAGCTTCTTTATCTTTTTTCTAAGTAATTATGCTCTGTACGGTTCATCTCGTAAGATCATCGCAAGCGCGATGACGAGAGAGAAAAAAATGAAGTAAAGTAAATCCTCTCCATCCGAGAGCGGTATTTCTTTTGATTCGTCCGTTTCCGGTCGCGATAAAGTCAGTGAACTATTAACTTAACCTTTGGCACTTGGGTCACTTCCTTTCGGTGTATTCCTACGAGATTAACGACCTGCTCTTGAATTATTTTGATTATTTACAGTACACACGGATAAATGCGGACCAATTCGAGTGTGTAGCTATTTTTCCTCACCATTCTAGGAACACTGGGGGGCTAAACCCCCCCCCCCCCCCAACCCCCACCCCTGACCGCTTTGCGCCTATGGCGTTACTCGTTGCTCTTATGATGTTATGACACAGAGATAATGATTTTATGATTTTCATATCGACCTTTTACAGAGCAGTCGTTGGTCGAATCTGTTTGAAAATTTCACTGAATTTAGTCGGCAGGACAAAGAAAATTCAGTGAAATTTTCGGACAGCTTCGTTGAACAATTTCTCTGTAAAGAAATTAAAATGGCGTCGAAAATTTTTAAACGTCCCATGGCGCTTGTGATACTTTCGCTGGAAGGTGGCGATATGCTTTACAGAACGCATCACTTAGTTGCATTTCCCGATCCTCGCAAATAAGACCCTTATATTTTCCATCAGCTAATACGAAGAGAAAAACTAGGCCAGCGCTGTTTGTCGCACTAGACTGAGCGGAGAGCATCTTTGCCAGATAGTGCTGAAAATCAGCAGTTTCCCCCATTTTAAACCCGTGTAAAATATCCTCGTTTTATCACATTATGTGACAACCTTGGCGTAGTGGATCCAGACTTTGCAGTGACTGGTGCGAAGCGTCCCTGATAGGATTTCCAGCCAAAGGCTCTGGTTCTTTTTTTTTTGGTCGACACCGTCACGCATGGTGTTGCATTAGTGCAGCTCGTCCAACATGTGGTCCTTTTGTCGCACTCGGATTATTGGTTCTTTCGACTTCGCCCAATGTTGCCGCCGGAGTAGTAACCCTGTTAAACCAATAATATTTCAAAAGGAGTTTCATCCAATTTAATAACAGTTTGGAAAAATTGTGAGATCGCTGTTACAATATTCCAAAAATAGTTATTATTTTTTTAAAAATACAAATACAAAATACGTCAATGAATGTTTTTGTAGAACAGCGTAAAATCGTGACCGTGGCAACTCCATTTTCAAATATTTTCTGGATGGGGGGGGGGGGGCGAGTAAAAAGACATCAACTTTCGGATTTCTAAGTTGTATGGAAAAGTTGCGCCTTGGTATGTGTGCCGAAGCATTCTTCGAAAAATGAAACTTTTCGGGTGCCCCTTTTAGAGAATAGTCAAGTTACAATAGTAAGGTCGAAATCACTATCTCTATAATATTTTTAGGGATTTTAACCCATTTTTATTAGTTATTTAACAATCGTGCAAAATTCAGGGCTACCCATTTTCACGGACTTACTTTATTAAATTATTTTACCGGACAATTCTTATGTGCCTCCGAAGAGTCTCCACCAATTGGATTACATTTTGCAAAAAGGAATCACCATCCCTGGCTCTTCCATAAAAATAACTTCCTGCATAGGGAAACCAATAACTCATATGTCGTTTCTACAATGAGCCAGAAATAGTGGTTCCTGATTGAAAAATGTGGTCCAATTAGGAAAAACGTGTTTTTTTATCGTATTTGATCCAAAACACCTTTCTACGTATGGGAACCAATAGCATGTATGTTGTTTTTACAATGAGCCAGAAATTGTGATTCCTTATTGCAAAGTGTGTTTTTTCATCGAATTTTATCGAATTTTCGCAAATGGTTTCGAGCGACTTGGCAATCCCGCGTTAAATTTTCAGAGACCCTTTTCACAGCGTATCAAGATGGTGTAAATTTCTTTCGGCCGGAGATGGTCAGATCGGTCAACGGCAACATCGCAATGCACTTGGTTCCCTCGCGATGACCCGCTGTCCTTTTGTCTGGACGACGCTGACCAGGCGAGCGTGCGGTGGTGGTTGCACGCCCCGATTAGCCGAAAAAGGCAACAAAACCCTCGAAACAATGCATGCGTCTGCGCACTGACAATCGCTCATTCGGGCCGGCCATTGTCCGCCGCCACCTCGGGGTCCTTCGGGGCGAGGGGTGGTGTTATTAATTGAGCCTCCCGCATTCCGATTCGCGCAAATGCCAAACCGCGGATCCCAAGGTCACCGCCGCCGACCAACAACCGCGTAAACGTTGACGGGAATCCTATGTATATACGCGTTTTTTCACCCAGCGCGGGAGCGCGACATCGTCGCGTCTCTGTCTCCGTTTATGCCGGGTTGCTTGGAAATATGCAGTTTTTCCTGCTTAACTTGGTGTTTCATCTCACGGATCAGTGCCAAGGCGTGAACGTTGATTATCGATATGTCTTCATTTAGAGCTATGGTAATGTATCGATTATTAACGTGTTCGCTGCGAACACCCAATTATCGATCTTTTTCCACAGGTTTAAATGGCAGATCAATCGATACATCGGAAAGCACGCCACGCTACTGCCACAGACATTATATTTTGGAGATTACCTCCTCAATTTGAGTTGGTAGCTGCTAGAAGTGGCGATAGTTTAAAAAAGGTAGCGTTTATACAGGTTGTCCACCGTCAGGAAAAACCGGAAAATTTTAGGAAATTTGATGTCGTCAGGAAAAATAAGAACATCAGTCAAATCGAATATGGATCAAGAAATTTCGATTGTTCCAAGTATTTTTTAAAAATTTGATTCATCTCATTAAATTGGTTGAATTTATGTGTGTGAAAGTTGTGTGAAGTGTCAATTTATTCGCTCAAAAAGTCAGGATTTTTTTTTTAAATTGCATGGAAAATCAGGAAAATTTAAAATTATATTTTAGTAGACACCCTGTTAATTTTTCATTGCTCAGATTCGCCTGAATATGATTCATGACCAAACAGTTGAAACATTGATCCAAAAATCCTAACCCAATTAGAAGGAACTCGCCTAGCAAAGTGCTCTTTCCGACATTCATCAATCGTCATTTGGAAGTATTCTTGCCAAACAAAACTATGTGCATTTAGACATGAGCCCTGAGACCCATAAGAATATGTGCCTAACAGAGCTCACGTCATAATGTACACAGTTCCGTTCAGCAGAAATACGTCCATTTGGCGAAGCTTTACAGGTTGCTCATCAATCATCATCAGGCGAAAAGTAGCGTTGACCTCCGAATTGAACTTTCGCGTCACCCAATTACATCGCTTTGATTGTTATTGTGAGGTCTCTAAAATATTAATCCGTTTATTTTATTGGTGGATCAGACAACATTGGCTTCCAGGGGACGCTCGCGGAATATTTTTAAAGCGGCAATGGTGTTTTAGTTAATCCAGTTTACGTGTACGGATTGTTTTGATCCTCGATCTAGTAGGGAGTGTACCCCGGCTCGACCGTTGAGGATGCAGTTGTGATCCGGTTCGCGGGCGAAGGCAAAATAGAAAGCCCCCTACTGTCCGGAGTTTTGGGGGGCTGTCGGGTTTTTTTCTTTTTTCGCTGCTTTAATGGCTTGTATTCCGTCTGGAGCCAAAAACCAACCACATGCAGTGTTCATTGTCCTCAAATATCTTACAGCACCGTAAAATCGAAAATATTAAAGTGCTGAACCACGCATCTCCTTTGCGAAGTTTCAAAAATTTCCGCTCCTATTTATTTTCTTTCGAAAGTATTCAAGCCAGCTTTACATCTTGAAATTTGTACAGAATATCCAGCGTACTGAAAAATCGGACATTTTCAAGAAATTTCACTGATTTTTCCAATGAAAAAACAAAGTATGATAGGTAGTCTGTGACGTCGCAAACGGAGCTACGTAGTTTTGCAATTTGGCCATCGATATGCTACTGTATCGGGTGTATCATCCATAATTCCAAAGATGTGTCTGGTGATCCATGGATGCTGACTTGACTATGCCTCCGCATCTAAGTTTCCATCTCCAAGATTCAAAATAAACAACGAGGGGCAGGCAATTCAGCATATAGGGATTACACCGAATACCATCCAGCCATAACAGCTCATCGGTTTTTAGTCCTGTCCGTTTTTCCGAAAATGTATGGGATGGGAATGACGAAAGGAAAGTGTTTTTACCTCTAGGAAAAGAAATTTATACAGGGGATGAAATTTTTAAGCTGATCCCCAGGTATGATAGCCCGGATCAGGCAAACTTACGCGGTTAAATCACGTATTTAAATTCAGGGTGTCTAGCATCAGGAAAAACCGGACAATATCAGGAATTTTGGTCGATCAGGAAAATATCAGGAAAATTGGAAAAATTAGACGTTTTATCAGGAATTTTACTTACGCGAATCTCCTCAGCGGAAAACGTCTTACTGCTTTTTGCCTACCGTGCCAGGAGTCGAGAAAACTCAGGAAAATATTAGGCATTTTCGACATGAAAAAAATCAGGAATTTTTTATAAAATATCAGGAAAAATCAGTGAAACTTCAGGATTTTTCAAAAGTAAAAAATACTAGACACCCTGTTAATAGATAAACAAAATATTTAGCAGTGAAACTGCAACCCGCCGTACGTAAAGAGGGGTGAAGAGGCGCAATTTACCTCCGGAAGACGTACTACCACACTCTCACGCGTATTGAGACTTTGGCCGGGTATAGGAAGTTGGTATTGTCGCACTAGACACATTTTTGACATCCAGGATGCGTTAACCCTTTTGACCTAGTCATGGGCATGCAAGGTCGCCCGAAGGCCCCTCTGGCGCAGTGCGAGTTTGAGTAGGCACCTGGCACATGCTGCGACGATAGCTACTCCTCACCTCCGAGCGTAATAACCTTTTCATCTGGGTTGTCATCGATAATCGAAGAATGAGCTACCGGCGAAATAATCCGGATGCCAAACGCTTTGAGGAACAATGCAGGATTGCCGAATGGCCTCTTTGGGGCTTGTATCGTCATCAATGGCGTGGCGTGCTTTGCGATATATCGTTTGTTATGCCATTTAAACCTATGGAAAAGGATCGATAAACAGGGTGTTCGCAGCGAACACCTAAATAATCAATTCTTTACTATAGGTTTAAATAGCAAAACAATCGATTTATCGCAATTCACGCCACGCTACTGATCGTCGTAACTCTGAGTTGTTGAATGCAAAATATGCTACTAGCCTGATGGGTCACCAAACCATGAACGCATTTTGACTTGGGAATATATTTGTTCATAGGTAAATGACGCGTTATACAAATGCGAAAAGGTAACTCAGAAACCGAGAAATTCGCAGTTCAAAAAACGTATCTTCTCCGCTTTAAAACGCTTCGATTTCGCGCCGAACTGAATGATGTCATCCGGTACCAATCAGAAGCTAGCACAGGTTTCCTGCGACTTCCGTATAATGTCATTCTACTCCTCGTATATGAGAACAAGAGGAAAATCGAAACTATATCTTCAGGACCGAAGAATCGAATTTCGTCCATGTTATCTGCAGGAAAAAAGAATAAATTCCACATTGTAATACGTCATAATTTAATAGACATGAGTAGAAAATGAGAAGAGATAACGATTTGACTGCCGTAGTAAATCATTCTCATCATTTTCCCGCCATTCCGGTGCATTTGAAATTCCTTCGAATCCTCGGACTTTTAAAGGTAGGCTTGATTAGGAATTTGGCTCCAAAAAATAAGCAACAGATCACCAAGTGATCTACTCACCTGGTACTTTCAGAACATTAAGTAGAAAACACGAGGTTTATTGACCCATTCGGAGATCGTTTCAGAGAAAACCAGCGGCATCGTGTTCTTCGCGAAATCTTACGTGAACTACAGTACGTAAACTGCTGATTCCTTATGCATGCAAGAGCTCAATTTGGTCGTCGCGTGGCTGACTTGGCGTCGCACACTGCTCGTGAAACCGTGGCTTGATCGGACCCCGAGGGAGCCACTACCGTTGAGTCGCAGTTGCGATGACGATGACATGACGGATGGAAGAAGCATTGAGACAAGGCTGCCGGATTGTCTGATAAAATGTTGATATTTCTCAGGGGTTTATTAGAAAAAAATTGCTTGTTTTTCGGCACAATCTTGCAACAATTCGATTGGGTGCTGATAAAATCGCTGACACACTATCGAGGTGATAGTGTAAGCGCAGGCTAGCGTCGGGTTAGCACTGCAATTCGACTTGCATCTGAGTAAAGTCATGCAACTCGAACGATCCATTTCCCAGTGATGCAATGATTCTCTGCATAAACGTCTCGGGCATGGCGATAAAACTGTTGCAAACTTTAGTCTGATCTAAAATGAGAGTTGTGACCCTTGGAGAACGGAAAACGGCTTAAAAATCACGATTGACGAAGTATGAATCATTTGCAATAGAAAAATTGCAAAATTCGAATGAATAAATGCAAGATTTGGCAACGCATTCGGAACTGTAATCGATTCCCGCATCGATTGCTTTACTTTTTTTCGTTGCCCATTGTCCAATCCTGAGCTCATTTCTTCAAATTCTGTACCTCTTTCAATACGGATGTCCATGGCTTCATTGGGAGGCAAGGGTGTCTACCGTCAGTGAAAACTGAAAAATATCAGGAAATTCAATGTCATCAGGATAAAGTAGGAAAAAATCAGGAAAATCTGTATTGGGTCAGGAAATTCTAAAACTTCATGCAGCTCATGGCTGAAAAAATTAAAATTTGATTCAATTCGTTAATTGTGTTTGTTTGTAAAATCAGACAAAAAGTCTATTAAAAAAATCAGCGTCGAAGAAAAAAGGCTGCTGATTTAACATTCTTGATGTTGTAAAGTGTGCGACAACTCACAAAACGCTGAATTAACCGCTACAGCTGTTATTCTAGCCATGTCAAGATGTAAAACTAACTGCTGTGGCGGTTAATTCAACGTTTTCTGAGGTGTCGCACACTTTATTACATCCCGAATGTTAAATCAGCAGCCTTTTTTTGGTGAGGAAATTTCACTAAAAAGATCTGGAAAGTCCAGAACGGCTCTCTTGTCTCTCCCCCCCCCCTCCTCATTCTTTTAATAAAAATGAAGATGAACAATTCTGAAGAACAGTTTAATCGAGCTGACTCGACCCCGTTAAATGTCATTCTACTGGTCGCCGTCTATGAATAGGACTCGCGCGTCAAGTGGGTGTAGCATCCCTTTATTTGAACAAGTCGTCAATCAATTTCCATCTACCTTCGATCTATGCGGCTCGCACCCCCCTTTACCCTCCCCCCCCGCCCCAACCCCGCTGCGGCTAGTGTCGCGGCGTGGGTAATTATACGCGGGCGTAATTAATTTATCGTCGGCCCACAGTGGATCGAGTCAATTAGAGAGGTCGGACATGAAATTGTTGACAAAAACTTCCAATTTTGATGTTTATCTAGTCAAATTTCTAAATTCTAGGGTGGCCCTAGTCAAAAATTTCACGAGAAAACCGCTGAATCCACTTTTAGAACCTCATAGTTTTGTATAAACGGAAATATAATCGTTTAAAGTTTCCAAATTTTGTCCAATCTTTGCTGTTGACTCGATCCACTGTGCAGCCCAAGGCCCGATACTGTCCGTTTAATCTTCACCCGGATTAGTTGAATTTCATCTGCTACCGGGATGTTTTATCCGTTCATTTTATCGTTTGATAGCCCCCGTCAATACCTTCAAAGAGAATGGCGTCGAAAGAAAGGACCTAGAAGGTGGGGAAAAAATGAAATATTATTAATGCTCGTTAATTAGCAATAATTCTTATTAACAGAGCTTCATTGACGCAGAATTTTTAAAGCGCCATTTCGACTTTGAGCGCCTTCAAATCCGGGTGATACTTTCCGCTTTGTCAAGAAGTTAGTATTAGTTGCTGAACCTAACGTAACCCAAGTAAGGTCACCGATGTCACTACATACCCTCGCGAGTGTGCTAGCTAGCTGATGCCTGTTGGTATCCGGCATGCACCGGAGAAGAAAACAAACTATCTGAAACAAACTTTATTTCTTGTTCCTTTATTTTTGAATTTTAAAATTTTATTTTCATTCAAATTAAATATTGCATTCCCCGGCAATTGCCAATTGCCTGCGACTATTTTTCAAAATATTACTCTCCCCGATTGTAATTTTTTATCGAAGGTTTAGCAACCCTAACATTTTTTGCCAAAACTCGCCCAGGAATGCTCGTTCCGACATTCACCAGGCATCATTGGCGACTTTTATTTGATTTGTCGATCAACAAGGTGCTCATCAACTACCACCGGGCAAAAAATGTCGTTGAACCCTAAAGAGGGTTATTCATATAGGCGAAAAATGTACCCAGCCCGGAATGTACGAAACTTTGTGGGCTGATAGTACTAGTTGAGAAAGGCTTATCCCTAGCTCCGTTTTTGCAGGAACCCCAGGGAAACAGCGTTGCCATTTTTTAAAGTCGTAACCTTCAAACATCCATAACTTTCGGAGAAATGCAGTTACAGAGCTCGTATTTATACCAAAAGATGCAAAAAATTACGTTCTATCGACCTATGCCAAAGAAATTTTAATTTGACTCCGTTGTTGCCACGTTTTGGCCATTTTATTAATTTTCGTAATTATTTAAAATCACGTTACCGCCTAAAAAAGTGTTTGCGGTTGGTGAGGATTGAATAAAAACATGTCAGAATTATTGTTCGTTTGATTCCGCATCCATCGATATATTATACTTTTCTGAGAGACTTAGGGAACACGAGTTATAGCGATTTGAAAATTCGGCAACACGCCCGATACCCCGATATTGACGCTCGTTTAGGTACGTTTCGCAACTCCGTGTTAAAGCAAAACGCCTAGACCAAACAAAATTCGAAAAGTCAGTTCATGTTTTGCGCTTTTTTGAAACTTTCACATGATTTTTAGGAATTTAAGTAGCGGCGGTGTTGCCGGTTTTCAATGAAAACCACCGCTGCGATCACAATTTAAAGCAGTACTCATTTAATCTTATCCAGCTACATTTGTTAACCTAAACTGACCATTTGCGACATGGTGTTGACAACATTGCCTAATTTCCGTCGGAATTCGCGTAGAGGCGGGGTTGCCAGTTTTCATAGAAACCGCCACCGCAATCACAAAAAAAAAAAGGTATTACTTCTTTGATCACGTTCAGCCTTATTCTGTAGTTGGAATTGTTTATTTATCGAATCGATGGTTTCCTCTATCTCTCCGCAACGGCAGTGGTGGCCGACAGTAACGAGATATCGAAATTTAAAGCTACCGAATCACTCAAGCGGTCCGATGAGTAGTTTTGGCGAGGGGCCTAGATCCATTGCTCTTGATCTCTATACAATATCGATATCTCGGCACTGTCAGGCACCACTGCCGTTGCTGAGAGATAGAGGAAACCATCGATTCGATAAATAAACAATTCCAACTACAGAATAAGGCTGAACGTGATCAAAGAAGTAATACCTTTTTTTTTTTGTGATTGCGGTGGCGGTTTCTATGAAAACTGGCAACCCCGCCTCTACGCGAATTCCGACGGAAATTAGGCAATGTTGTCAACACCATGTCGCAAATGGTCAGTTTAGGTTAACAAATGTAGCTGGATAAGATTAAATGAGTACTGCTTTAAACCATCGGCCAAAACGTGGCAACAACGGAGTCAAATTAAAATTTCTTTGGCATAGGTCGATAGAACGTAATTTTTTGCATCTTTTGGTATAAATACGAGCTCTGTAACTGCATTTCTCCGAAAGTTATGGATGTTTGAAGGTTACGACTTTAAAAAATGGCAACGCTGTTTCCCTGGGGTTCCTGCAAAAACGGAGCTAGGGATAAGCCTCTCTCAACTAGTACTATCAGCCCACAAAGTTTCGTACATTCCGGGCTGGGTACATTTTTCGCCTATATGAATAACCCTCTTTTTTTCTTTTCTCACTTGATTACATCGCTCAGGTTCGGAGTGCGAGGTCTCTAAAATATACTGTTTGTGTGGTGTGCATACCGGTCGATAGGCAATTTGCCGCGCCACTCCGCAAACAGTGTCCCTTAATTTGTCCGAAACAGCACCGGATGCACCAAGTTTCAAAACGCACCCAGTTGAAGCTCATGCTCCCGTCCTTGTATTTGGATTGAGTCCTCTCGACCGTCAGTCAATAAGTTATTTACGAGCTTCTCGGATGCTGGATGTGCATTAGCGTTGCTGCTGTATGTGCATTCGCGTGGTCACCAATGCGCTCGATTACGTTCGCGTTTGTTTGCACTGTGTCGTCGAGCCAACCCCAGCAGTCCGTAAGCAGCCTTTTCATTAACATTTTAGAGTGAGCCTTTTTTTGAAGGTCGATTGTTGAATAGTTACCGAATAATCTTGATCCATCACTACCTATCTGTCAAAGCGTGGCGTGCTTTGCGATAGATCGATTGTTATACCATTTAAACCCATGGAAAAAGATCGATAAACAGGGTGTTCGCTTAATAATCGATTCTTTATCATAGGTTCAAATGGCATAACATCGATACCTTGCAACTCACGCCACGCCACTGCTATTCTGTGCAATATCATTTATAGATCGGAGTCATTCGATAAAAATCAACCAATCCAAGCGCAGAAGTAGAGTGATGCGAAACGGTGAATATCATTTTATAATTGAATCGCATTTTACAGAAGGGAAACAACTCGATTTCACCGTTGTAAAATCGTACATTTACATTGTCATCTTTAAAATAATGCTTAGAATAGAAAATATGTTTTCCCTCCCAAAAAAATCTTTGATTTTAAAGGATAACGATCGTGTTAATTTTAATACTGTTCGAACAAACTCAGGTAAATTCAGTATGTTTTTAAGGAAAGTAGCAGTTGAACGATTTGGATAACACTTAAATCAAGTTGGCTCTCTTCTTCTGACAAATACTGGCTTGTGCATGCAGACCGATCGGACTGCATTGTGCAATTAGGAAATACAATTTCTGGCTCATTTTAGAAACAACTTACATGCTATTAGTTTCCCCATGCAGATAGGTGTTTTCATGCATGATCCAGAAATTGGAGTTCCTTTTACAAAATGCAGTCCTCTTGGTTTTACTTGCATGAATCTATATCAAACTCATATCAATGTGATGATTTATCGGCAGCTGCTGGCCCTAGTCTCTATATTAGGATGGTGCTTCAAACTCTTGAATTATGACTTTTATTTATTTTTTTTTTTTTTTTTTTTTTTTTTTGCTGTGAAGCAATAAGTTAAGGGTGCGGAGCGCTCATTGTGGATTTGACCACTTTAACGGCCAGGGGACCTCTTGTTAATTAATCCTTCAAGTATTTAATTGTCAGCAACTAAGCAATCAAATAATTAGGTAGTAACTCGAAGTAATCCGTTTGATCAGCATTCCCCTCATTATGTTTCATTGTTTATTACTTTATTACAAAGTCTTTCGGCCGAATCGGAAAGAGGTAGTCCAGAAGCTGATCGAATCATAACACGCGCGTGCTTTTTGGGAAATAGCGTTTCATTCCTGGAAATGCTACGATATTTGTTTCATATCGTGAAGTGTTATCGTAACCAAGTTAAAAATCTGCGCAATAACGCCATTTTATATCGAGTATAATTTCTCTTCTCTAATTAGGCAGCTCGTTGTTTGTATCGGACAAACTGCTGGGTTTCAACGTAATCTCGTCCTTGAACCTTGATTTTCGTGATTCGGTTGGAGATAAACCGACGAGAGTAGGCAATTGGACGTATTGGCGTAAGCTCCGAGATTCGTAAGAATGCATGCGTAACAGGGCTCATGTTCTAATGGATATAGCATGCACTCTTTTTGATTTAAAGGCGTCTAATTATGGGATTGTTTATGAACCGAAAACTCTTTGTCGTCCGGAGCCAATTTAATTTTATTTCATTTCAATGATATGGATACAATTTTCCCCCTAAATTTTCTGGCAGTTTGCTGATCAAAATATTACGGTAAAAAGTAGAGCCTCATAGAAAATTTGGGAACGTGAAACGCAGTTTACTGCAGTCAGCGGTCTGATCCTTGAAACTGATAGACAGAGCTATCGACAAAGAAGACACCGAGAAAATGAAGGATTCTTCCTATTGGTTAAAATGGGCGGTTGTCATACACTGAGGGAAAAAATGATGGACTGTAACCTCCTTTGTCCAAGGAAATCATACCCTTACACCAATTAGATTATTCCATATTCTCTCGGCGTGCTTATTCTATCAATTTCAATAATAAGCCCGCACGCTGATTCTGGTTAAATCAGGTCAATCGTTCGAGAGGCCACTGGCGGTGGAATCCAATTTTTGAAAGTCGCATAACCTATACGTTCCTTCAACTCTGTTCGCGCGAAGTCTGAGCTGGACTCAAAACGCACATAAATTTACATGCATTTGAGATTGGTCCATCTAAAGGAGCAATCACGTTTGGTGGAACGTGCCCCGCCCCCCTCCCCCATCCTCCCATTACCTCCCTTTTTACCTTCCTCACTCCCATCTTGCACCTCACCTCCAAACCTCTTTCAGTAGAAGTTTTAAGCCCCTGAAAAAATGCGCTAGCTCGACGATGGAGTGCTTCTTTTCAGGAAAACTTTTAGGGCGTCGAGCCTTGTCATATCGTTATTGATAAAACCCCATCAAAGCCATGTTAGTTATCGATCAAGGTCGTTCGATAACGATTAACTATTCCACAAAAGCACCTATTTGCATAGGGAAACTTATTGTACGTCAATTGTTTCTGAATTGAGTCGAAAATTGTAGTTCCTACACTGGAAAAAAAAAAAAAAAAAACCGGCGCTCCGCTTCGCTCCGCGCCGGTTTTTGGGGGGGCTTCGCCCCCCACAAGCCCCCCAGGACGCGCGCTTCGCGCGCGTTTTTTAGTTTGAGTGTCCGGCCTCAGTTGTTCTGTCTTTTAAGTGACCCGCGCGTCCACCGCGGGAAGAGTGTATTTTCCGAAGGGAGGGGCGGGGGTGGGGAGTTATCAATGTTTGGAGGTTGGATTTACGTTTACACTTATGGAGGCATTGATTATTCGAATAAGGACTTCATGTCGCCAGATTGCAATATCAATCCTCATGTAATGTCTGATATGAAAAAATGTCAACAAACGCTGTGGCAAGCTTGAATGACGATGGATGA
Source organism: Bemisia tabaci (assembly GCF_918797505.1). Lineage (NCBI taxonomy): Eukaryota > Metazoa > Arthropoda > Insecta > Hemiptera > Aleyrodidae > Bemisia > Bemisia tabaci. Next base: position 51,346,554 of record NC_092794.1, read on the forward strand.
ATCTCCATAACCCACTGTGGGACAACATTGCCGTCTTGTCCACCAATTATCAGTCTGTAACCCACTGTGCGGCAATATAGCCATCGTGTCCACCAATTATCAGTTCATCAGGTCGTGACCCATTGTACGACAACATTGCCGTCTTATCCACCAATTTTCAGTTCGTGACCCACTGTGCGACAACATTGCCGTCTTGTCCACCAATTTTCAGTTCGTGACCCACTGTGCGACAACATTGCCGTCTTGTCCACCGACTTTCAGTTTGTGACCCACTGTGCGACAACATTGCCGTCTTGTCCACCAATTTGCAGGTCGTGGCCCACTGTGCGGCTTCCCTCCTCTTTTGCTGCACACCCCCCGCCTAAAACTTTCAAAGCTCGCCATTTTTAAACGGCTCGACCGATTTCGCTCAAATTCAATACCAGCCTAGAACTAAGTAAGATCCTCCTTCTGTAAAAATTTCGGAGGGAAAGCTTTTAATTTGCGCGAGTTATCGCGCCCACAAAATTGAACCTCCCCCCACTTCTCGCCCCCACCATTCGAAATGTAATACTTCGATCTCCGTTTTTTTTTCGCAGAATAGTAGTCCTGTTCCTCTACTTTACATCGCAAAAAGTTTCACCCGGAAATTTTTTAAAATGAGGGAAATATAACCAAGCAAAAATCGGAAAAACCACGATGAGTCGGAAATACATACATAAATAAACAGATATATATATATATTATATTATATATTATATATATATATATATATATATAAACATGAATTCAAACGGCATGCATATTCGTAATCTACGACCCATGATCGATGCTCATTACATGGTCTTTGGTCCAGGTCTGACATCAGGGGAGAACGCAATAGTGTATTTCCTTCGGAAATACACTAAAACACGTTGGATCTAGAGTCCAGAGCCAGACTCTTAAAAACAAGCAGGAAGCTCCAACGCATTCGCGTCGGAAAGCGGCTCTGGCGACGGTAGTTGTCACGCGTTTACGGTTTCCTTGGTAACCTTTGTTTGCTATCAGCTGATGTCGAGTAGTATGACTAGGAAGCTCCAACCACGGCATTCTTCGAAAAAAGCGCGAAAACTTATAGATTTGAATTTTCAAATTTTAAACGTAAAGTACATTTTTTCCAGTGCGAGATTAAAGCACAGACCCGTTTTGAATTATTGACAGTATCACCATGATTCCAAAAATACACTACACAACATAGCATTCGCTCACAGGAAAAAGATATCAATTAAAATAAAATCAGTCCCCCCTAAACAGCAGAAAATGGCGCCGATTCCCATCAACCAACGCGCGGTCTCTCCAATGTAACATGGTCCAATGATACTCCCCAGCTGGGACCGTCCGGAATAGCAGCTCTAGTGCAAGCACCAAAGCCGCTAAAACATCGACAAGAAAAAATACTCTTGATTCAATCGGATTTCGCTTAAATCAAGAACCAAGCCTCTTAATTTGAGCGGATTTCCTTTTGATTTAAGTAAAAATCTGATTGAATCAAGAGTATTTTTCCTTGTCAATGTTTTCAAGAGTCTGGACTCAAGGTCCAATGGGTTTTTCCTCCAGTGTAATTGCAAAATGAAGTCCAAACGACACTCCACTATAGTAAGCATTTTGGTTCTAAACTGCGTGTCACAATAGAAATCTTCTATGAGTTCTTTCAACTCCTCCTGAGTAAGTTAAAGTCGACATTCGTATTGCGTATCGTCCAAAGAAAATTAAAATCCTCGCCATTTTGCTCTCCGTTTTTCTCGGATCGAACATTTGGAAAGGAAAGGAATCGAGAGGGGAGCAATGAAATACTTCATGACGATGATCGTATCGTTGCGATGCCATCAAAGGCTTTTCCGATATCCCGAAGAACTGGGTGAATTTTTCACGCGCCAAGCGAATTTTTTTTAGAAACACAGCTCGTGCACACCGCGCAGTGGTGCGGCACAGCGCGGCGCCGCGTATTTTGCATAGGCATGCAATAAAGCAAGCAAGAGGTGTCGTTTACTCGTCTGCCGGATCACCAGCGGTGCCAAACTTCCCTGTTAATTGCAACTTTTCACTTGCACTGTAATCCGTTTGCCGCGGTCACGGTCAGGGTCAGAGGGTCTTACTCCCGTCGTGGAGTCCCGGACTGAAGGTTGCCTCCCAGGGATCTGGGAGGGAGCTTTCCCGGGAAAATTAGACTGACAAATACTCACACATATGCTCGGTAATAACTCACACTTTGAAGAGCCATGGAGGACTTTCGGCGGAATCTTCCCGGGAACTTTCATGGGATATACCCAGCATTTTTCTTTCCTGCGAAAATTTTTCCGTAGTAATCCTTGGCCTCCGCAAGCGTGTATGCAGCGTTCTTTTTCCAAGTTTTGGCTTTTCAATTCACAAAAATCAAGGGGCCTTCCAAGTCCATAATTGACGCCGAACTCGGGGGGAGGGGGGGGGGGGGGCGATCGCTCGATAAACTCTTTTAACAGGTGCCGTACATTAAATACGCAACGCTTTACGAGGTGGGAAGAGTGTTACGCCATTTTGTTCTTTGTGCGTTAAAAAGATAGGATCGCACGCCACAAAAGCGTAACGAGAGAGGAAGAGGGTTGAAAAATCTGGGCTATAACGTCACGTAATTTCTGAACGAAGGTAGAAAAGGGAGTGAGATCCGAGAACGGAGCTGAAATTATTCTTAAAAATAAACAAGGAGGCTCCGCCCCCTGGCTCCCTGTCTTAAAAATGATTTTATTTGAATAGAGCAGGGTGCGTCTATATTTTTAATTTGAAAATCTGATATTCCCGATTTTCTTGATTTTTTAAAAAAATCCGATTTTTCATTTGAAATTGATTTTTCCCATTTTCTTGATATTTTTAAAAAATCCTGATTTTTCATTTGAATTCGTGATATTTTCCTGATTTTCTCGACTCCTGGCACGGTAGGCAAAAAGCAGTAAGACTTCTCCGCTGAGGAGATTCGCGCAAGAAAAATCCCTGATAAAACGTCCGATTCGTTTTTCCGATTTTTCCTGATATATTTCCTGTATTCGGCGGCCAAAATTCCTGATATTTTCCGGTTGTTCCGCTTTTTCCTGATGCTAGACACCCTGCTGAGAGGATGTTCATAAATCTCCTCAAAAATAAATATTTTAATCCAATAGTTTCGGCAACTTTCAAATGTTCATACGACGTTTTTCCTCAGCACGGCAGGATGGTTTCCCGCTACGAATGCAATTCACGAGAGGCAATTTCGCAACGTCGGAATGCAGTTAAGTTCTATTGTCCGTAAAACGAAGATCTGTGACCATACCGGTGCGGTCGTCGCGTCATTTTGGCGAGCGAATTTCGGGCATTCCCGCGATTCCTCCTCGTGTAGTAGATTACCGAAATTTTCGATCGCTCCTCAAATTAAGCGTGATAATCGCGGCGCGAGAATGCAATCAAACCGACGACGGTTGCATTCCCGCCGAGCGTTGGCCTTATAAGGGTTCTCTCCTTCGATTTCATCGGAATGATGTCACGGAGGAGCTCGCCATCAGTTGGCGCTGGTTTTTCCGCCATCTCCGAAAAAACGTAACGCCCACGCACTTGCATGTACTGCCTTGGTAAGCAAAAACGCCGTATAACCTCTCAGGCGTTGCCAAATTTCTTTTTTTAAATACGAATTTTCAGCGAAACCGTCAGGTATTTTTCTTCCAATTTTTCAGAAAATTTCATTCGAATGGAGATGTTGCATGTGTGAGGGATTTGCGATTTGACCATTGATTCTTATGAAAAAGTTTGCGAGAAACACGATGGTGCCACTGGTTTTCTCTGAAATCATCTCCCAAGCTCAAAAAAGGCTCTCAAAGTGAAGCCAAAATGGAGGAGATATCCCACCCTACCCTGAGAGTCCACCTCTACATCAAAACAAACTCTCCTGCAAAGATAGGGAGCAAATACATTAGCAGGGTTGCCGTGTTTTCAGTTTTGGAGTCTCCAAATAAAGTGGCAGCCCTGTCAATGTATTTGTTCCCTATCTTTGCATGGAGAGTTTGTTTTGATGTAGAGGTGGACTCTCAGGGTAGGGTGGGATATCCCCTCCATTTTGGCGTCACTTCGAGAGCCTTTTTTTGAGCTGGGGAGATGATTTCAGAGAAAACCAGTGGCACCATCGTGTTTCTCGCGAACTTTTACGTAAGAATCAATGGTCAAATCGCAAATCCCTCACACATGCAACATCTCCATTTTGACTTAAAGTATGTGAAGATTTCAAGGAAAAATATTTCTAACTTGCCTCAACAATTACTGTTTCACTAATGGGAATTTGGCAACTTTTGAGAGCTCTTGCGGCGTTTTTCCTCAGCGCGGTAGTGTGCTCGCGATTTCTTCCAAATCGGTGTAGCGTATACGCGTCATTAAATTACCATTCGATCACGTGTAATACGTCGATCACTAGAAAAATCGTCGCTCCTCTGACGTAAAGGCGTATCTCAATTTTTGCGTGAACCCTATTCTCCATTTGACTCTATGCTCTTCAGGGTTCACGTGGAAAAAGAGGAACGCCTTCACGTCAGAGGGCCAACGAGGATCGACGTTTGACGACCCGAACTACAAACATGGGCTCTAGCGGGAAGCGGCGCATGGGATCTTCCGGGAATCGGTGCTGGCGCCGGCCAATATGAGGTTTAAGCAAATCGCAGCTATTATTCAATGCGTCTACTATTATGGTAATCCACAGGTTCCAAGGGACGTAAAATGTGCGCAATCGTGTGAAGTGCAAACCTTATGGCCGCCTTTCTTCCGTTTCTTTTATTGATGACTTTCCCAAAGTGAAAATGTGCAAAAGCACATAGCCCAATTGCACAAATGGACGTATTTCTGTCAAACGGAACTATGTGCATTAAGACCTGAGTCCTGAGACCCATAAGATATGTGCATAACAGGGCTCACGTCATAATGCACATAGTTCCGTTTGATAGAAATACGTCCAAATATTCCATTTGCGCTTTTGGGTACTGAACCTATTGTTTTTTTTCACTTTTCATAGATATCCCTATTTTTCCTCTTTTTACTCTTTTTCTCCTCCTCTCTTCCCCTTCCTCTTCTTTAGCTCCTTTTTTCACTTCTTCCTCTTGTTGACTCGGTGGGGGAGGAAGGGCGCAAAGTCTGCTGTCAACGTTAAATTGAAGGTGCTCCAACTGCTCTAAGTAATAAACGTGTCTTTTTCCCAGATCTGCGGAAAGGATATCTCATCTATTGTTCAATTTTTTCAGTTTTTGAACTTTCATCGAAAATTTTAGGGCGGAGATGTTCATTTAAGGAAGAATCTCTAAAGCTCGAAGCGCCTTCATCTCGCTGTAATACGCCACGCTTTGTTATGCTCTGAGTTTAGTTGCATGGCTGACCTAAATTTATCATGAGAAACCAATATTCAGGGGAAATTCGGAGTTGGAGACCTTGCGGAACTTGCAACTCTTCTGTCGTTTCTAAGGTCTTTCGATAGCACATGACCGACAATGATAGATTCGTTGTGAGAGTTTCAATAAACAAGAAAGAATAAATTACAAGAAGAAAAATTTGCCTTTGAAATACTATTTCTTACAGTCATATATTACCCCAATTTTGCATCTATTCAAAAAATTTTCCATGTTTTATTCATTTGTTTGTTTGCTCTTGTTTCAGGTAAGGACAAATATATCATTTTCTTCATCCTCAAAGTAAAAAAATCTAAAAGGTGAGTTAAACGTTTGGTCTTCTTCCATTTTTCGACGTAGTTTCACTTCACCGAGAAATGTTCCCTATAGATATGACTCACGTTAACCCCTTGAAAAATCGTAATCACCGTCGAGATTCAGATGGTTCCAAGTCCAGTTTGATAAGTCGCATTGGCTCAATTTTATTGCAAACTTTCTCACACTTCTGCCGGGTTATAGCAACCGGAACAACTCAATTGATTCCAATATGGTTTGCAACGACTTTGCGTTGAACACATCTTACGTAGTAGTTGCGTTTTTTTGTCTAATGTTTTGGTTCTAACTTCTAAGCGCTTTCCCAGAAGAGCGCTCACGTCATCACCTTTGAACGCACGCTGCTCCCTGAATGTTCATTGAAACAAGTTTTTACCCGTTTTCAGGTTGCTAGGTTGTTCGATAAGACGTGGATATTTTACGCGGGTTCAAATAGGGAAAAGTGCCCGATCTAGCAACAATGGTCCATTTTTTAAAGTGTGGAGCTCCTGCAAATTGTCTGTCTGCCAAATAAAATTTTACTCTGTAATCAGGGTGAGCCAAACAACCCCTTTTAATGCTACTAATCACTGGAAAAAAACAAATTGGATCTAGAGTCCAGACTCTTGAAAACATTGACAAGAAAAAATACTCTTGATTCAATCGGATTTTTGCTTTAATCAAACGAAATCCGTTTGAATTAAGAGGATGGTTCTTGATTAAGCTAGATTCTGATTGAATCAAGAGTAATTTTTCTGTCGATGTTTTTAAGGGTCTGGACTCTAGATCCAATGTGTTTTTTTTTTTTTTTTCCATAGTGATGCGAATACATCGATATGTATCGCTTTTTTGTGACGTAGCACCAATAGCGTCTACCCACAACACATCGAACTTTGATTGGGATTCTAGCGAGTGCACCTGATGACTAATCTAATGTTGACGTCAGCTTACTCCGGCTTCACTATGGTTTTTTGTAACGGGAACGGATCTGGTGGAACGCAGATGAAATGCAGGAAAGTCACACGTAAATCAAGAAAAAAACTTTTACAATTTGTGTCAGTCGTTATACACGTCGACCCTTTGATGTCAACTGTTTCATTAAAGAAAAAAGAAAAAAACGAGAGACTTAAATTTTCCTGCAGTCATTGTTTCCTAGACACAATAGCGCAACTAGTTCTCTGTGCTGCAAAATTCCCTATCGCAAATTTTACTCTGACTATGCAACTTTCGGTAACTTCTGTAATTAAAAATTCGCCGATATTTCTTCTGATCACACACCAAAATTGGCATAATTTTGGGCAGAAATCGTAGTGATATTCTTGAGCAAATGAATTGCATGTGTCACTTTCACAACATTGAAATAGTATTATGCAATAGTAATAGTATTTTTCGTTTGGACAACCACGAGTCCTGCCTCGAGCTTTGATGGTGAGTTTAGGGGCAAATCAAGAGCCAACCAAACTGAAAGAACACCAGTACCTAATTTTTGAAATTTTTTTGAAACACACTGAAGACAGTCAAAATAAATGGTGGAAAACTCCTGAACCGACTTCAAACCACTCCTCATCAATTACAAGACGTAATCCGACCAATATTTTTATGGGGCAGTTATTTATACAGCTCTGCTTAATCTTAATCGGCCCGTCAATTCTATTAAAAGCGTAGATGCAGGCGGAGAGTGTATTTCCTAAGGTCAAGGAAATCAAGTTAATATCTGACAATAAGTCCCATTATACTATTGGTCATACAGTGATACAATAATCTCATTACAACTAACCGGCAATGGGCCGAATGATTCTTCGTTACGGAAAGATTTTCGTTACAAAAATGCTGAAAAGGTGCGCTACGTAATTTAGGGACACGATTTCCTTTAGTCCTAGTTTGAATAATGGAGAATTCGCACGCAAACTTTTTATTGCTTCATCTGAGAGTGCTTAAAGAGCTGATTTCGCAGTATTTTTTATAATTGTTTTCTGTGATAGGAAATCGTCGAAAAATTGATTTAAAAATGAGAAAATTCACCGCCTTGTGACGTCTTCTAGCGGCATTTCCCACTAAATCGCATGTATTTTACTTTAGCAAATCAGGTATTTTCGTCTTATTTCCTTCAATAATTGCTCGATTAATGAACAAATGGTATCCTCATGCTCATTCACTCAGTAGTTTCCACTTCAACATGAAATTCTTCGAATTTCAGACACCTGCAAATTCTCCATTACAATGTCAGTAGAAACAAACCGGGCACCCTTTGATTTTTCAGAAGGAGAATAGAATTAATTTCAAGATTTATCATTGAGTGTGGAAGAACTAGATTTTTAATATTCTTTTTATTAGAATATTATGGATTCCTCATGTCCTAACTCTCAGTATGATGCCGTGCTAAGGAAGAGCGCCGTATGAAAATTCGAGAGTTGCCAAAGTTCCTTCGATAAAATGTTGATTTTTGCGGAAGGTTATGAATATTTTTCCTTGAACTTTTCAGGAACTCCAGGTAAAATTGCGAACAAAATCACCTGAAAAATTGGAAGGAAAATTTTCAGAAGTTAACCAGGAAATTAGTGTTTAATCAAAGGAAATATGGCAACGCCTGAAGATTCATATGGCAACGCCTGAAGATTCATATGACGTTTTTCCTTAGCCCGGCAGTATGAAGGGACTCATATTGCCCCCGTTCGTTTTGCGGAAAATTCTCATTCGGCAGCAGCGCGATGGCGTGGCGCGAGCAGAGTATACAACAAAAACAACAACAACAACGCAAAGAAAGTCTTAAAAAACGAATTCAGCAATTCTACGCGCGCATCAACGAGCAATAACTAGCAGCTCTTGATTTCCCTCCTTTCGCAGACTCGCGCTCGCCCCGCTTTTGCACTTTTTGCCGGCTTTTTTTCCGCCTCCCCCCGGCCCCCCGCCCCCGTCACGGGTCACCCCTCCCCCTGCTCCGCGCGCGCCGCCGCGTTACCTCTCCCGATTTGGCGCACCCCAAGTCGAGCCCGAGCCTGTACCGAGCCAGCGACCGGACCGGCATGGCAGACGGATCCGGTACCACCGAGAGTTGCAATCCTTCGCTCCGCTCGAACAGTTTCGCACGGCGAGGAAGGCTCTGCAGAGACGGTGTACAGGGTGATCCAAGGTTAATGGACTACATTATGTAATTGGACCTCTTTAAGCAGAATAGAAAGGGACCCAGCCACATTGTCACCTTCCGGCCCATAAGCTGTATGCATGCGACATTTAAAAATTTCCGCCGCCTTTTTATTTTTTTACAGAGAAATGCACTGGTAAAAAAAGTAGCTTGGATCAAGAGTCCAGACTCTTAAAAAACATTGACAAGAAAAAATACTCTTGATTCAATCGGATTTTTCCTTGAATCGAAGAGCCTCCTCTTGTTTTAAGCGGATTTCCATTTGAATCAACAGTATTTTTTCTTGTCAATGTTTTTAAGAGTCTGGACTCTAGATCCAAGCTACTTTTTTTTACCAGTGTGGTTCAACGGAGCTGATTTCACCGAATTCTCTTCGTGCTGCCGATAAAATTCAGTGAAATTTTCAAACAGATTCAATCAGCAAAATTTTAAAACGTCACATGGCTCCGGAATATGGCTGAAAGGTGACGACATCAGCTACGGTCAAATTTAATTTGTTAGTCTAATTTTTAAAATGAAAATGACTGTGCGGATTAATTTGCTTTCAATGAATTTCCTGCATATTACGAAGCAAATGCCTTACAAGTTTAAAAGGAATCCGCACGAACGTTCCCTGTAAACCAGTGGCGAGGCGTGAATGATCAATTATCGATTTTTTTCCATTTGAGCTGTGGTGAAGAATCGATTATTACGAACACCCTAATAATCGATCATTTTCCGTAGGTTTAAATGGTAGATCAGTCGATATATCGCAAAGCACGCCACGCTACTGCTGTAAACAATGAAACTACCCAGTTCTTGGCAAAAGCTCACGTGACTTGGTTGCTTTCTGCTGAACGATGATTTCATTCACGAGAAAATACGGTTTTACATTTTTTAAAAAAATGAAATTTTTAGTGCGAAGTCTCGATTAAAACAGTCTCTATACTCCACTCTATTCGTGCCGTGTTACCGAAGAGAGTGGTAATGATTAAATTTCGAAAAACTTGACTTTTCTTCGAATTTGATCTAGTCCAATCCATACGAGCAGACAGATTCAGCTAGAACAGCAAAATCCGTTCTCTGCATAAAAAACTAGTGATGAAAAAGCAGTATACCACACATTGACGTCATTTCAGTCATAACATCAGTAGTGCGATATTGTCCCGTGCAAGGTTGCCAGGTTGTGTCATTAATTGAGATTTTTTTATGAGGGTTCAAATGGGGAATAGCACTTTTCTGCACGATTTGGCACGACATTGAAACTGCAAAAACGCGGATCTCACTCGCGGTGTTTGGCATCTTTACCAATACTTCGGCTCAATTGAACTATGTATATTTTCAATTTACGCTCAGTCGTACAGAACTCTTGAGTTTGCTGTACTGAGCAACAATTTCTGCGAATGAATTCTGTACCACTAAGGATGAACGACCTATGAACCTTCGGACGTCGCCAAATTGCCTCCAAAAAACACTAATCTTCTGAGAAACCTGCGTGAATATTTTTCTACCAATTTTTCGCGGAATATTTTCTCAATATGATTTAAATTTGATGAAAATTCCAAGGATAAATACTCAAAACTTTTCTCAAAAGTGCATATTTTATCGATGGAAATATGGCAACATTCAAATGCTCATACGCCGTTTTTCGTTAGCATGGCAGAATAACTGTCCTTTGAATAAGATTTTTTACGGGAACGTTGTTTTTCAAGGCAGATGTCTCGCAAACGCGCTTATTCGAGAGGGGCAAAGAGCTCTGTAACAAAAAGGGGCCTTTTTCTCCCTCTCTTCTGGGAACCTGGGGATCGACGTATTACTAAAATAAAAAAAAATGTGATGAGACAAGCCTTTTTTTCCCGAAACATTTCTGCTCGAGTTCGAAGCTGATTTTGATAATAAAATTTTACTGAGTTCACATTTTTTAACATTTAAAATCCATCGCGCATGTGCGTACAATGTAAAACTTGCATTGTAACATGTAACATGTATCGTTGGTATCTGAGCGCTACCATGTCAAGGAAAATCGCCGTTGGCCATAAAAACTCGAGAGTACCTGAAAAATTCGAGTCATGAATATTCTATCTCGAAATTGTCAGATAATTTCCATCTGATTGCAATTAAAATCCTCTGAAAAATTGGAGGGAGCGTATCCCCAGGTTTCTCTCGACTAGTCATAGAGGTTGACTCTCAGGATAGCGTGGGACAGGGTTGCCAGCGACCGGGAAAACCGGGAAAAGTCAGGAAAAAAAGTCAACCGGGAAAAGTCAGGGAAAGTCAGGGAATTTCGGTGTTGGTCAGGGATTTTTCTGATTTTTCGTGGAATTAGGCGCGAGCGGTCTCGGGCTCGCGTTGCGGGATCAACTGGATCAATTTCACTTTAACAGACTGCGTTAGATCCATACTTAAAAGTCAGGGAAAAATATTGGAAAGTCAGGGAAAAGTCAGGGAATGGAAAAAAATAATTTGGCTGGCAACCCTGGTGGGATATCCCGTCCATTACGGCCTCAACTTCGAGTGCTTTTTTTGAGCTTTAGAGTTTGTTTCAGAGAGACCCAGTGGCACCATGGTGTTTTTCGCGAAATTTTACATTTTCAACAAAGTAGCTAGTAGCAACAAGTAGTTAAATCGTAAATTCCTGACACATGCAAAAGCTCCATTGTTCAGATTGAAGTACACTGAAAAAAAACTCCGGCCGTGGAAGCCCTATTTACGGGTTTTATAGACATATACACACGTTCCGAGCTCAGAGACGGAATGTTCCGGGCCTACCACCCGGAGCAGTCGAAACTACGGCTCCAACTTTCGGACTTTGAGCCCGGAACGGTCGGTATGTCCATACAGCCCGTAACTTTTTTTCAGTGTACATGAGGACGGCAACACGGACAGACCGGCGCGGCGAGATAATTTCGTTACTGGAGGTGGCATCATTGTGGAGGGGCGAGTTTTTTCTTCAATTTTTATTGGTTTTGCACCGGTGCAGCGGTGGCCGTGGCCAAAGTTGGCGCGGATGCGAGCCAGTGGCGAGTGCGAGCCGCACTGGGCACCGGCCGGCTGGCCACGAGCGTGCCGCGGCTCGGACCAATACCTTCCCTCCGAGAAGAGCGTATCTCGATTTTCGCATGAGCCCCAGGAAGCATTGCGTTATACGGAGAACAGGGATCAAGTGAAAATGTAGGTACGTGTTTTCGTTTAAGGAGCAACGTATCGTCGTAATCCGCGTTTGGTACGAAGCAAGCGTGGAATTCTGCGTGGAATACCATCGCCGGCCGCGCGGCCGCGGCCACTCGGCCAAATCCCGGGAACCTTGCATGTAAACAAACACTCTGAGCGACGATTGATTCCTTGCGAAAGACGGAATAGATCGTATTCGATAATCGAACAGGTGAGATCGTATCGATATCGATTGGTTCAACATGTTTACATAGCCGCTATAGTCAATTTAGAAATCTTAGGGAACGGGTTTTTTGTGATTGATTTTTGATTCTTATGAGTACCAAATGGCGATGAAAAATGAAATTGTACGGAATTTTCTCATTTTCAGCTTTTCCAACTTTAAACGGTAATACTACTAATGCTGTTGATACGACGCGACGTTACAAAGTTTACATTTCAGATTATGAAAAATGCTTATTTTGCCCCATTTCTTAATTTAAAAGCGAACTTAGTGACCGCCAAAAAGTGTGCTTAGTAGGTTTAGATTCAATGGATCGTATTCGATACATCCAACAGGTGAGATTGCATCGATATCGATTGGTTTAATACGTAAACTTAGCCGCAAAAGTCAATTAGGAAATCTGAGGGAACGAGTTTTTTGTGCTAGATTTTTGAGTTATATGAATACAAAATGGAAATGAAAAGTGAAATGGTCAGGAATTTTCTCATTTTTAGCTGTTCCTACTTAGATCCTAAAATTTTCGTTCGAGGTCATGTTGTATTGTTTTGAGCCAAACGATGCATCGAACCACTATCGAATACGGTCCGTATCCTGCGGGTCCGACCCCATCCCCCAGGTAAACCGGAAATACTTCTCTGACAATTTTAAAATATTTTGAAAGTATCGTGAGGCCCCTGTTGTACTTTAACTAATTCGATGGTATTTTTAACAATTTTATCCGCTTTTAAATGGTCAACGATATTGGTAGAATTAGTTAAATTAAATCGTGACATGCGTGAACCGCGAATGCTCATTTTGCCAGCGCTGAATTTTTACCTTCTTTTGTCAATATTACTTTTCAAAGCCGATGCAATGATGCAGGTGGCGCAAGGACTCGTTTTGGGATTAGTATAACCAATTACAGAACGAGTGATGATTGACGTAACCAGAAAACGAGTTTTTACTCCTCTCATAATTTTATAGCATCAACTGAGCTACATTCTTATACGAACACCCCCCCCCCCCCCTCAATTTTGGGAAAATGGACAATCGCGGTTTCCGCACGAAGCAACGCAGTTGTTATGAAGTTTCTCAATAAATTGTAGATATTCATATGTCATGAAAGTATTTTTAACATACTGTCAAGATTAATTGTCAGGTAGTAGTAGTAGTAAAATAATTTTATTTTAAAGCGGTGCTTTAGCATCTAAGACCATTTATACCTCTAAAGAAGGCAGTAACAGTAATAAATTTACATGGAAATATCAGTAAAAATACAAAAGGGTTGAGGGGAAAGGTTAAATTTTGAGATTAGTGGAGCGCATAAATTCAAAAAGTTTTACAGGATGAGTATTCAGAAGTAAATTTTTAAGAGAGGGTAAGGGGTAGGGAAAAAAACGTTTTCGGATATCTTTATAAAGTGGGCAACTTATAAGAACGTGATCTACCGTTAAGGGGGAATTTGGACAAGAAGTGCAAGCAGGACGGTTTGATTGGGTCATCAAATAGCTATGGGAAAAATTTGTGTGACCAATTCTCAGTCTAGTTTGGACTACTTGTTGAAGTCGAGTCAAATGAAAGTTTTCGGATGAAGGTGAAGTAGGCAATGCAGGATGTTCTTGAAAATCGCAAAATCGCAAGATCCCAGGTTTTTAAAACAAGATATTTTTATTCTCATGTAAAGACCATCCAGAAGAATGTGAGATTCAGTATCATGTTAGATCCACACGTTCCAATCTCACGAAAAACTGTGAGGTTAAGGTCGTGATGGTTACACCACGCGGAAATAAGGCTGAACACATGAGCGCCGTTGCCGCCTTGTCGGGAAATTTCGAGTGTCGATTCGAAAAATATTTCGCAGTTGGGCAATCCTGCAAACCTGTAAGACCTAAGTTAGCTCCTCAAGATTCAGCATTATTTATCCGACCGGCGGTAATACGCTTCCTCGCCAAATGATAATTGATGAATAACCACTTTTACAATTAACAATGACCGCTAACAAGACACTTATGCGGCGACACTTTTTCTCGGTCCCAATAAAAATGCAGCATTGTTGTCGGGAACGGAGCATTGTTCAGGGATCGGACTATTTGTTTCCATAAAAACTTTACTTTTACTGTACTAAAATTATACCAACTCGACGGCATAGACGACATACTCGTATTTCAGAAATCCTACACCACTATCTTCCCTACGGTGTAAAAATTTTACCTCCAGAAGTTAACGTGCAAATTCGGCTAATGATGACTTGACGACCAAAGAGTTGAGCTATTGGTTTCGAGAAATCTTAATATCTAATTTGAAAAATAGAATGAAATTGTGAATCAACCACTGTACTAATTGCGAGGGGCGTTGGTTCATTTGAAAGGTGTTGTTCTCAATGCTTCGGGAAAACTATAAATTATTTTCTGGGGTTCGTCCCCGATTTTTAAATCCCTAAAAACTCATAAATTGGATGAGGGGAAGTGGGGGTTTTTTGTTTTTTGTTTTTCGGAAAAGTTTTGTTGCTACGCATCTTACTTTACTGTTTGCTGTCTTTTTATCAGCTGTTTTCATTCAACAATCATCATTAAGTGAGGTTACTTCCAACACTCAACTGCCATCAACTTACATTTTTCTTTTCCCGCGTTTTTTTTTTTTTTTACGGTTTTTCATGACTGGTTCCATCTTTTTCCTATTGCCAATTTTTCCTCATTAAGTCAATAACCTCCAAGTTTTTTTTCTCATTTCTGATGAGAACTTTTCACGCTGTTTCTTTTCAATGTGTATAAATATGTTTATTATTAATTTCCATGTTCATTTCATCCTTTTTCTTCTGATTTATTTTTTTTTAATTTAAAAATTGAACTTTTCAGTTATGATTTTGTTAAAATAATAATAATTTTTACTAATTTTAATTTTAAATTTAACAGTTGTTATGAGTGAAATTTTCAATGACCGAGGCGGTCGTCCTCCAAAACGTGGTCGCGTTTTCCAGAATTCCTCGCATGTTCGTTTAGTGAAGCAAGAACTTAACTCTGTTATTAGTATAGAAAATCAAAGTTTCATTTCTTCATTTCGGAAGTATAAAATTGATGATCAGAACTTTGATGAAAATTTTGTTACCAAATTTTCAGTCGGTTCAATGAATATAATTTGTCATCATTGTGATGCTCGCCATTTTCAGGGTGAAATGTCCAATGGTCATTTTAATAACTGCTGCCAAAATGGCTTAATTTCTTTACCGAGTATTCGGACAAATACCGATTTGAAATCATTATTTTTATATACTCCAAATTTCATAAAGCATATCAGAAATTATAATAGTGCTGTTGCTTTTGCCTCTTTCTCTGCAAATCGAATTCATATTCCGGGTGATGGACCTTATTGCTTTAAAGTTCAAGGATCCATATATAGGTAAGTTTATTTAATATTTACCGTTACGTAACGTACTTTTTTCAGTTTCTCAGTCCGTCCCTCCCTCCTTCCCACCCCTTAACGCATCCGGAATGCAGCTGCATTCCGGATGAAGAAGAGCAAAGTTGTAGGAAATATAGGAAGAAAAGCAGGACAGAAATGGCAAAAGAAGAATCAACAATTTAATCGAAAAAAAAGCAAAGTATTTAAAAAATAAAAAAAGATCTTCTTTAAAATTAGTTTGAAAACAAATGTAAAACCTAAAAAATAATTTTGTATGAAGATTAAAACAAAATTTTAGTTTAAAGTTTACTAAATAAAATTACAATTTTTGAAAACATTTGTTATATTTATTCTCTCAAAAAAATAATTAGACCCAATTCAAAGACAAAACAGAAAATTAAATGAAAATAAAAAAAAAAAAAAAAAAAAAAAAAAAAAAAACCACCATGTGAAAGTGAAAAGTGTACAGGAAAAATAAGGGGCTGCGAAGCAGCCCCATAAGCCCCTAGTCCTAATCTAATTTGCAAAAATTCGCCCACCCAAGTGGTCACTCCGACGTTCATCAGTCATCTTTGGGCGAATTTTTTTCAAAAATTTGCTCATCAACCATTATCACGCGAAAAGCAGCGTTGATCTCCGACATTAATCTTTGCATTATTCAATTAATTTGTTTAGATCGTTTTTGTGAGGTTTTTTTAAAATATTGTCTCTGGTCGGTAAGGCTCGAAATGCACTAATTGTAAGAAGATGGCAAAATTGCAAAATCGTGTATCTCAGGTTGCGACGTTGCAGATTTCCTTGTTTTTTCTCTGGAAAACTAGTCAACGTTATTTCTTGAGAACTCCCCTGATGTTTTGTCTCCGTTAACAGGAAAATATGTATGACCATCGAGCCTTTAAAGCTGCTCGTCCCTCCTCACCAAAATGAAATAGAAGTGGGAATTTTTGAAACGCCGCAAAGAAGATACGTGGTTTTGCGTTTTAGCCCTCGAAGACCCTCAGAGCAACAATTCTTTTTTCCCCATGGATTGTTTGCTTTACCAGGAGTAATTAAAATTGCTGATCAGGCAACAATGATGAGCATTGACCACTGAACCACTAAGCTGGTTGCGTGCTACTTGTACTTGCAACTTTTAACTCTTGGCGTTTAAGCCGTTTAACACTCCCCGGACCCGAGCGGTTGCGGCCAAGGTCATCTGCAACGACCTCATCAACTGCGTTGTCGGATTTTCGCGGAACGCGCGGCGAAGATGACGCAAGGTAGAGAAATTTTATTAAAAATAATATAGTATCGAATATTCGCAGAATCCTCAGCCACCTTCAACACCCGACCAGACACAAATCACCCAAAAAGTCTTTACATAAACATAAGTTCGAAGAACGCTTTAGGTATTGCTGAGTAGCTGCCGCACATTAAGTAGCTTCCTTCACGAAAGAACGTAACTGCATACCAACATTGACGAATTTCTTCCCGTTAACGGTACTTTTAACAGGAGAATCATGGACATTTCTTATTAAAAATGTATTGATTTTTCCTCTGATCTCGTGCAAAAATCAGAAAAAATTTGAACCATAAATGCCTGGATACATTCTTGAAAAAAATTAAATTGTTGGAGTCGATTTTGCAATCTTGGAATGAAGTTACGTTCCTCCGTTCGGGAAACAACGGTTTACTTCCCAACTCGCACGTAAAAGGTCCTGTTACACGATCAAATTGAGCCATCAAACTGAAGCTCTGATTGGTGAAAAAAGACCTGAGGTGAGGATGCGACCAATGAGAGGCCCAATTTGATGGCTCAATTTGATCGTGTAACTGGACCTCAAAGGACTGCGCAAGGGGATGCACTGGCGCACAGTGGATCGAGTCGAGAGAGGTCGGATATGAACTATTTGACTAGAACTGCAAATTCTGATGCTCAATTCGATACATTTTAAATTTTAAAGGGCGACTCTAGATGAAAATTTCACGAGGAAACGAATTGAACCACTTTTAAACCCTCGAAGTTTTGCATGAACGGAGTTATAAGCTTTTAAAGTCTCCAAATTATGTTCAACCTCTCCCATTGACTCGATTCTCTGTGTGCCGTGTCAAGGGGGAACGCCGTATGAACGTTCGATAGATACCCTTATTTTTTCAATCATCTTTTATATTGTCCTAGTCCATCATGAAGTTGCTACGACCTCTCCTGAAAGCACGCGAATTTCACCGCGATTCTACCAATACACGCAAATTTCACTGCCATTTCGGGGAATCGCGAGAATCGAATCCCATTTCGAGTCGACTCTCCCAATTTTCACAGCCTCCTCATTTTACCACCCAAGCGGGCATGCGACCATGATCGCGTGATCCGTCGAGAAGATTCCGCACCCGTTGGTGAACCAATCGGAGAGCGGCACGGACATGGCAATACTCTCACTACACTCGCACTCCTCCACTCGGTGCAAATCAGAATGTCGTGGAGAAATGCGTAGAAACGACCTCGACGGTCTGAATGGACTGACCTCAAAAGCAGACCTAAAGAGGAAAATCCGCGACGATTATTTTTAGGCGAGCTATTCAGAAACAAGAACAGGAAAAAAATAGTCAAGATCTGCCACGGAGATGACATGCGACCGCGGTGGTGGTGGGGGGGGGGGAGACGAAGAGGGAGTGAAAGTGATAGCGAAGGGTTTGGGGGCCGGTGGGGGGTAGGAGGGGGGGTAGGAGGGGGGGCACGACTCACGTTCGGAGCCGGAACGAGCTGAACTGCGTCGCGGACTCCGTCCATTTACGGGGGAGCAGGATCAAAAGCTGTCGGAGCAATTAAAAGTCGTCAGCTCTTTACGGGGTTGAGGAAAACTGCATTGTAATCGGTGCACCGGCCAGGAGCCGCGACCCCCCCCCCCCCTCCTCCCGCGATCGCTGACCCTTGGCCCCTGACCCCGACCCGGCGAGAGGGTAAGAGTTGGCTCGACGGACGCCGCTCCCGTGACAAGACGCGTCGCGTCGCCAAATTTCCGACGCGCGGCATCTGCCAAGAATTCGCGACGTGGTCGCGATCAGGACAATATTTTTAGAGACCCCCGCACTATCAACGTAACCAGATGAGGCAGAAGTTAAGCTCCGAGGTCAACGCTGCTTTTCGCCTAATGATGATTTATGAGCAACTTGTTGGGCATAAAATTCGCCGAATGGTAGCTGGACTACATTTTGTAATTCTGCCGTTTCCAGCTCATTAGATAAAACACTCATGTCCATAGGGGGATTAATGGTACATACGAGATAGTTGATAGCTCCTAAACTGAGCCGCAGATATTGTGGTTTCAAATCGCAAAATGAAGTCAAACTGATGAGCAACTTTTTGACCATAAAATTAGTCAAATGATACCTGAGGAAAATCGAGGTGAGGACTTTGGCCAGAAACAGCATATTTTCATTGGCGGATCAAACGAACTGGCAACACCGTTTTTCTCCATTTAAACCTATGGATATGTATCGATTCTTGGAGGGGCCAAGTGCCCCTCCAAGAATTAACTTTAACTTTGGGATACCTGTACAGTGTCTCTGACCTTGTCACCGATGTTATCATATCGTATCTATTATTCTGAAGTACCAGTCTAAAAAGCGCGGTTCTGCGATCCACGTAACCGACCGATTTCGGAAGGGGTGGAAAAGACACCGGTGTATCCACTCACGTTGCCACATCTTGAATGTTATATTCGTGGATGGCACTAAAAAATTCGGGCGTGATACCGAATGGGCGCAAGAAACTGTATCCATGTTCATCCCTTGAGAGAACCGATACCCGACAACGCGTTGAACGTCAATCAAGAGACTTCATCCAGGACGACGAACTCCGGCGATCGATATTTCTCAGCGCAGCAAGTTAGTTTGTTCCATCAAGTTCAAGCCTATCCTGCTGTGCAATGGGAAAACGCCTTATCAAAATTCAAATGCTGCCGAATTTCCTCTCTTAAAAAACGATGCTCGTGAATATGTTTCCTCGAATTTTTCAGAGATTTGTTCAAAATTTTATCTGAAGTATCTGAAAATTTCAAGGAAAAGTATCGATAACATTCCTCCAACACACCCTGTTTATCGATCCTTTTCCTTAATCTATCAATATATCGCAAAGCACGCTACGCCGGTGAATGCGTTATGATGTAAACCGATGGCGTCGACGCTTCCGTGCTTTGAGGAAGAACGCCGTATGAACTTACACGAGTTGCCAAATTTCCTCGAATAAAACATTTATTTGTGAAGGAAGTTATGCATATCTTTCCTTGAAATTTTCAGATATTTTAGATCAAAATGCGAACAAAATTGTCTGAAAACCTGAAGGAAAAAATCAGAATTTTCCCAGTCACTTCGTCCAATATTGAAGGAAATATGACAACGGCTGAATGCTCAGTGTGTTCGGCACACACTTGATCGAGTCAATGGAACAGGTCGGACAAAATTTAAAACTCTGAACGCTTATAACTTCGATTATACAAAACTTTAAGGCTCCATAAGCGGTTTCATTGGTTTCCTCGTGAAATTGTGTTTTGGAAGCACCCCTTGAAATCTTTAATGTGATGAAATAAGCATCAAAATTTGAAGTTTTAGCCAAAAATTTCATGTCCGACCTCTCTAATTGAATCAACCCATCGTACGGTAGTACGGAAGAAGGAGCGAGGAAAAAGCGCGTGGCGTTATTCGGAGTCGGAGACGACCCCGGCCGAAAAGCACGCGAGATGCATCATCACACAACATAACCTCATCGGATTCCCGAAAATCGCGGTATTTGGAACGGTGAGACAATACTCGGAACGGCGGGCGGATCGGATCGGGTCGGGTCGGGAGCCGGTCATTAACATTGCATCGACGACCCACGAAAACGTCACCGATCTGGACGACGACGCGACGCTTCCTCGAAGTCCCGATCCGGTCCTGGGTCGTGTCTGGGGTCCGGAGCCCGCCGCATCCACGCCGAAAGGCCAACAGTCAACATTTCCATCCCAGCGCCGCCCGGTCGCGTCACCCGTCGCACGGAATCGAACGCCGTAAAAACTGGAGTATATGTTTAGGGGGAGTATGGCATGGCCCCCGGGGCATCCTTTTCTGATTAGCTCACATTCTGCCGTGCTAAGGAAAAAACGTCGTATGAGCCTTCAGACGTCGCCTTTCCCCTGTAAAATAATAATTTCCAGGGAAATCTGTGGATATTTTTCCTCCAATTTTTCAGAGAATTTTATTCGCTTACAGATTTAAATCATCTGAAAATTTCAAAAGAAAACATTCACAACCCTCCTTTAAAATAAACATGTTATTGAATTACATTTGGCAACTCTCGGATGTTCATGTGGCGTTTTCCCCTAACACGGCAGCATTGAGGTCCAGTTACACGATCAAATTGAGCCATCAAATTGGGCCTCTCATTGGTCGCATCCTCACCTCAGATCTTTTTCCACCAATCAGAGCTTCAGTTTGATGGCTCAATTTGATCGTGTAACTGAACCTTTAGACGAGTAGCCGACCAAGCGCGACTGAGTAGCCTGTTCAAACCGTTGTAGTTCAGACTATTTGGAACCATTGTGAAACCCATCTTTGACGTCATGGAGCATCCCTCAATTGCGTCAAAAACAATTTCGGCTGTTTTCGTACTATTTCTGCCATTTACGCCCTATTTCGGCTATTTCGGTATGTTTTTGGCTGTCTCCGCCCATTGTGACGTATTCGTTCAACCCCCATTCACTGATTCCCGTGAATGGTGGAGGAGGTCGTAAAGAATTTCGGCTCCCCACGCGATTGCATCCCTCGCGACGGACCGAGGATCCCTCTCAAGTCTCCTCGACCTTTGCCGGAATGACGAAAGACCCAAAGTTTCAAGTCGAAGAAAGGGATATTAAAAGGCGAACGGGTTTTTTTCACGGGGGCCGCACCCGCCCGGTCACTTCCAGTCTCGGCGAGGAAGTTTCAAGAAGCGCCGTGGAATCTCGAGCAAGGGGTTAATCGGGAAATCCTTCGTTGGCGGATATTTTCTCGCTATTTACGCTCGATTTAGACGATATGTTTATTTTAGTACCGACCCAACCGCGAAGGGACTGGCCGGCCATTCTTCCCGTTTCGCAGCTCCTCCGGTCAGCCGGTTGTTCAAACAAACGCTGACGGATTGTTTACGCATGTGGTTCGCTGTACCAGCTGCGGGGCGTCAATCGATAGTTTCCCATTTAAAGCTATGCTAAAGAATCGATCATTAAGATATCGATCCTTTTACATAGGTTTAAATGGCTCATCGATCGATTCATCGCACAGCACGACTGACGCTGCGTTGTTTCGCTTGCGAATCCGTTAATTTTAGCCGCGGAACGTGCGTGGTACATAGTCGCCCCTCTGCCGTAAGGTCGTATCTCGATTTTCAATTGAGCCTTGTTTTACGTTGAATACATGGTTTTTGGAGCTCATGCCGTAATCGAGATACGCTCCTACGTCATAGGAGCGACGACATCTTGAATCAGCCGGGAACGGGTGGCGGCTATTAATAAATTAACTTCTACGTAGCTCCCAGGCAGGAAGCAACCCAACTCCTCGCCGCAGACTTTGATTTTTAATGTTTCAATCGAAAGTTGCGGTTGCACGCCGAGTTGACGAATCGTGCGATTAAACTTCGATATTTTCACGTGGGTTTAAACGGGGGTGATTTTTAGCATTATTTGGCAACGATGGTGCTCGCCGGAAATCAGGAACTTGTCGCGAAGTTTCCGCGAGCGTTGCGTTATTCAGCGGCCTTGTTGCCGAAATATTTATCGACTCTGCCGTGCTAAGGAAAAACGTCGTATGAACTTTCGAGCGTTGACAAATTTCCTTCGATAAATCACGAATTTTCATGAAAATTTGTGAAAATTTTCCGTCTAATTTTTAAGAGACTTACCTTCGCAGTGTGATCTCAAGTATCCGAAAATTTCAAGTAGAAATACTCATAATTTTTCTCAATAACTATTATTTTAAACGGGGAAATTGGACAACGTGGGAATGTTTATGGCATTTTTCCTACCAGGGTAGCACTACGGTCATTACTGAAATGAACCAAGTGCCGTTCTTGGATGAGCCCCGGGCCACGTAAGGGAGCTAGTGTTTCGGGGCGCACCTGAAAAAGTGAACGTGTGAAACGACCCGTTTATGTTATGGAGCACGCGGCCGATGGGGGGGGGGGGGGCATTCCGACGTGAAGTGCAGAAGTGCTCGAGCCGGGAGTGGAAAGTTAGAGCCTTCATTTCTCGGTCTCGAGTTTTCCGACCCCTCGGAGGCCATGGGTACTTGCACGAGGGGAGAACCTCACCGCAATTAAATCGCGGCCTGCTTAAGTGTTTTTAATTCGGGGTTCATCCATACATTAATGAACGCACTCAGGGGGAGCGGGGAGGGGGGGCTGGGGCAGCCTCGCTGCATGCGCATTATAGGGGACGCTCATAAATTACGTGAAGCTCTATGGAGGGGGGGGGGGGGTCAAGGATAGCATTGTGTCAGTTTGTTTGTACACGTGGAAGGATAAGGACCAACGACTTAAACATGTGAACGGGGTGGGGAGGTAGGGTAGGGGGTGTTAATCCAAAATTTGGACCGAGTTTATCAGAAAGGAACCAACCCATATTTTCGAAAAAATTGAGTTAAGAATGTTTTTGAGTCCCACCAGCAGTATATTTCCTCCAGTCAAAAGCTGAAAGTCGAAAAACAGAAATTAGTTTGTGAAAGGACGCGTTAAGTAAAGTTAATTTTCTCCATTGAGTCTGATGCAGGAATACTACTTCAAACCTCTTTTTCTCATGTGGGTTGGTTCCTCTC
The DNA here is from genome assembly GCF_918797505.1 of Bemisia tabaci. Taxonomy (NCBI): domain Eukaryota; kingdom Metazoa; phylum Arthropoda; class Insecta; order Hemiptera; family Aleyrodidae; genus Bemisia; species Bemisia tabaci. The sequence goes on from NC_092794.1 coordinate 51,369,946, forward strand.
TGATGAACCCTTTCCATTTAGCAATCAGGACCCACAACTTCTCACTCAGTTTAGGAACATCGTATGTACCACCGGTTCTCCATGCGCCCTAACGACCTTACGTATGAGGCAGAAATTCTAGTTCCTAATTGCAAAATGCAGTTCATTTAGCGTCACGTATTTCATGAACGTCCCCTCATCGGAGGGGAGAAGGTGGATCCAGAGTCCAGACTCTTGAAAACATTGACAAGAAAAAATACTCTTGATTTAATCGGATTTTTGCTTGAATCCAAACGAAATCCGCTTCAATTAAGAGGCTTGGTTCTTGATTTAAGCTAGATTCTGATTGAATCCAATGTACTTTTTCTGGTCGATGTTTTTAAGAGCCTGGACTCTAGATCCAATGTGTTTTTTTTTCCAGTGTTGTTAACCGCAAGCCCTTCTCGAAGACCGTGAAATCGGCATCGGCGCTTGCGAGTTTCCTCTGCAGGGTGCTTCCAAACTTTTTAGTCGGAGCTTTTGCGGCGAACCGAGTATTTGTTCGAGCCGCGGGACTTTGGGTCGCGGCCTCAAGCCACGGTCCCACAGACGGCGCGCGACGCGAAGTTGACTGTGTGACTGGGTACAATGATTTGGACTTCATTTTGCAATCAAGAACTACAATTTCTGGCTCATCCGTAAAACCACTCAAGTGCACAGAGAAACCAATACTACATACGTTTTTCCAAAACTGAGCCAAAAACTTTTGTCCTTAATTGCAAAATGTAGCCTATTTTATCGAGCCTGGTGTCGCTACGGACGTCGGCGGCGCGAATAGTCTTGACAGTCCCACTGTGCTTGATAAACTTGACTACATTTTGCAATTAGGAACTACAATCCCTGGCTCAGTTTAGAAATAGCGTAAGTACCATGTGTTTTAACGGATGAGCCTGAAATTGTAGTCACCAATTGTGAAATGGCGTCATATTGATTTGAGATCTTGGCCCCAAGTTGCGTGCCCAACTTAGAGTCGCGCTGGCCCAAAATGCAGGGAAGTTTGCGGGGTTAAAAGTTTACGCTATCTCAACCTTGAACTTACCAATTTTCTGGGAAATCTTTGCACTCCGCATCCGCAAAAACTTCCTAAATATCCGTTAAACTAACGAGGTTCAAAATTGTTTTGTTGATATTTTCTCCACGAAAGATGAGGATAACAGAGGACGAACGAAGCGAAAGCCAGGTAAAGGGTGGAAAAACGAAGGAGGAAATGCTAAGTAGAGTAGAGTGATAAAGGAAAAAGAAGGAAAAAAGAACATATGGAAAACATAAACTTAGATTTTAAAAAAAAATATACAGAAAATTTCTGAACATTTTCATGCTCAGGCAGGCGCGCTGGAGCATTTTCTGGACCCCCTATGGAACCGTAGCTTCCGGCCGACCGACCCCGCGATTCGCGAAGTTGTGAAGTTGTGACAGGAACAAGGGAAACCCACCCCTGCTCCTCTCCCCCCTGCCCCTCCCGTTGTTTGACGTCATTTGCAATCGCATTTCGCATTATGTATTTACTCCGGGTCCCGGTGGAACGTGAAATGTTAATGTTTCTGACAGTAATGGCATTTTTAACTTTTTCCCGTTTGTTTGGGAAAGCTTCGCCGCACAGCTCCGCGCGGAGTCGCCGCTGCGCTCGAGGCTCTCGAGAACTTCGGCCGCCGAGGGCAAAACAAATGCAACGCCCGCTTTTACGCTGTTGTCTCAGTTTCCGCAAAAACGCCTCCGTTGTAGTACGATACTACCCTGTTTACAAGAGTATATACAGGGTGTTCTGCAGGCTTGTCGTTACGGGCACGAAGGGTACGCACTCGTGTGGGGCTCCCATCTGAGGCAGGGTTGCCGGCAGTCTGGAAAATCGGGAAAATCAGGGAATTCAAATAGGAAAAGTTGGGGAATTTCTGACGCATCTACTAATCACTAAAACATATCACTGATTTTTCAACTGTTTCCCTTTCCGGTCAATTTTAAGGCTTGTCATCCGTAAACCAGCTACTGAATGCTTTTTTCCATAATTTGATCCCGAAATAAGGGCATTTGGCCATAACTAAGCGAAAGTCAGCGTAAAAAAATAGGTGGAAATATTGTTCAAAGGTGAGGGAAAGTCAAAGATTTTTTCGTCTGTTTGTATGTGTGTCTAGAAAGCGGAAAAACGCGTCGTTTATTAACTGTTGGGAATGCTCTAAACGTCTTTAAAAAAATGCAAGAGAGCGGTAAACCGTCGGATTCTTCTGTGTGTTGTCTCGAACAAGAATTTTCTCAATTTCCAGATAATTTCCCCTCCGATCACCCGATCCGCGACGTCTATATCAGGAATATCAATATCATCAGGAAAAATCAGGAGAATCTGTCATGGATCAGGAAATACCTAGTGTATCTAGTTTTTCTCAACCACTTGCAATTTAGGACCAGCAAAAGTGACAAATTTGATTCAATTCATGACATATGTTGGTTTGTAAAATCAAACGAGCGTCAATTTCTTCGCCTACAAAATCAAGAAATTTCGTTTAAAAATATCATGAAAATCCAAAATGAGATGTTTTAGACACGCAGAAGCACATTTTTCGTCTCAACAGCCCATACGATGGCGAATGAATTCTTCCCCCGTTGAATACGCACAATTGCCTCCGAAAGTAGGCTAGGAGTATTTCAAAGGCCTCTGCTCTCAGCGACGCGATAAATTGGGAGGCCTTGAAAGCGAATCTGGAAATTAATGACTTCACAAGGCTGCTCGGGACCCGATCTCCTGTCAGTAGCCGCTACACGTCCCGCTGTCGCATCTCACGTCGGCGGTGGTGAGGCGTGAATGATCGACCATCGATATATTCCCATTTAAAACTGTGGCAAAGAATCGATTATTAAGGTGTTCATTGCGAACACCCTGTCAATCGATCCTTTTCCTTAGGTGTAAATGGCAGATCAATCGATGTATCGCAAAGCACGCCACGCCACTGCACGGCGGCCGAAAGCCCGCTTCCCGGCGGGAAGTTTTCACGGGAGGGAAGTCGAACTAACGCGGATGTTGATGCACAGCTTAAAAAGGACTCCCTCTCGAAGTGTGAAGCATGCTTCAACAAGTTGATAGGATTTCCCGCACGGGTTCCAAGAGGTTCACAATGGGGCCGACCAGCTCCGTCGAGAGTTGGCGAGTAAGACCCCAATAAGGCTGTGCCCAACTTTTCCCTCCTTTCTACTGCTACCAACCGTCTTTTTCTACGGAAACGTCGATAGGGAATCGAACTGCGCATCAAGGAGCTCGGAAGTTGACTCTCTCTCTGTATACCCGGCACGAAATATTCTCTACTTATGGACCGTATTGACCGTTTCGTGTAAAAGTTACCTTCGGGGATCACCGCCATTTTCGCCAAAGTGATGGGTAAAGAGCACCGGGGTTTGGATACAACTATTTCGGCTCCGGTGTGCCCGCTTTTGCCTGCTTCAATATTTGAAGGCAAAAAAGCATGATAGGTACCACTATTTCGGCTCATACAATGTGCCCGCTTCACTATTTGAAGCCCAAAAAGCATGATACCACTATTTCAACTTTTGTGTGCTGGCTTTTGCCTGCTTCACTATTTGAAGGCGAAAAAGCATGATACAATCATTTCGACTCCCATGATTTTGCCTGCTTCTTTGTTTGAGGACGAAATCGCATTTTAATGTTGCCTCACTTTTTGGACCGGGTCAAAGCAGGTCTACTGGCTGCACACCTGAAAGAACCTAGGGGAGCGAGAAAGTAAAAAATAATGTATTTCCTTCGGAAAATACACTAAAAAACCGAGAAACGTTTCAAATGCCTTGTTCTAACCATCCACAGAAATATTTCTGTTGGATTGATAGAAATTCTAATTAATAATTCATAGACGAGAAGTCTCGTTTAATCAGCAAGAAATCTTGTTTCAAATGGTATTTATTTATAATTTATGGTAATCTTTGTTTGTTGCAGATCAGTCGTTGATGAAATCCTTCCACCGATGGTCTTAAAATTAACGAGTAGCTCCTACGATACCGTTACCACAAAAATGAAAGGTAAGAGCATTATGATTCCGCATGACTGGTGTATATTCTTCGATAAGTCAGTGTAGTTCCCAAGAACCGTAATCACTTCCATCTGTGTTTTAACTTAACAATAAGTGTCTGTGAGGTTAATAAATGGGCCACAGTTTCTCTTTTTTATCTCTGATTTATCCACCCGTTTCTTTTATCTTTAAAGTAACATCGCTGGACGAAAATATACCGAAACTGAGGAAAAGCACCGAAAATTTTTTTTAAATAGCACCTCACTTATCATCTGAAGCGTTGTACAATTTAGGGATGGCGGCCACCGGTCGCGGTTTCTCATTTTATTCTTTTTTTCCTCCTCCTTATTAAAATGTATCAATTTACACGGAACTCTCTCGTACGGTCCAGTCAATTTTAAGTCAAAATAAATATCCGAACGAAATCTTTCTCAGTATTGGACGAAAATGTGTCATGGATTTAATAAACGCGTTTCTTTCTTTATCTTCCTCCCGAAGTTTATCAAATTCACCGAACTCTCCTGTATGGGCTCGTTAATTTTAAGTCCAGATAAATATTCGAAAAAATCTCTCTCAGGATTTTGCGAAAATGTGTAGATTTAATAAGCGCGTTCCCATCGAACACGGTTTTTTGATCGGTAGCGTCGCCTGGCGGTGCTGTATTGGTTTCAACACCTCGCTCAAAGCCATCCGACTTTCTTCAGACGAAGTGACAGTTAATAACAATAATTCTTCCCGAGAAAATTTCGTCGGCGGCCTCTGAACTTCTGAGAAAGCGCTGAAATTTTGTCGCGCGGCGTTTCCATTCATATCGGGGCCCGCTTGTTGATGCCGGCTGAAATTTTTTCAGCTATCGTCGGCCGGCCGGCCGACCACCATTCATAACGAGGACGTTCACCCATGCCGTCTGAACATCGTTTCCGACGTGTCTGTCAAAATTTCCGCGAGACCTACCCGATGTTTTGAGTTCCGAAGAAGCGTCATCCATTCAGCTATTTTCGTTTTTCAGAGAACGGTTGATTGAACGAACAGTCGAAAATTTTGGAAGGAATAGGAAATCTCAGAACTCGTGCGCGCGCTCTGACAAATACCTAGACGAACGACCGTTCATTTCCTTGAGCAATTCTCACGTTTGTAAATTAACCGAATTCGCAGCGGGCTTATTATTGAAACTGATAGACAAAGCTATAGACAAAAAAGGCAGCGGGAAAATGGAGCGATCCTACCAGTGCAGTGGAAGCAGGTGATTGCAACGGCCAAAGGAGGTAAGTTAAAGACCAACCAACGGAAGACCCTTAGTCAGTCCATCATTTTCCCCCTTAGTCTTTGACAACCACCCGTTTTTAAACCAATAGTGTCGCTCTATTTTCCCTTTGTCTTCTTTGTTTATAGATTTGTCTATCAATTTCAATAATTAGTCCGCAGCTAGGTCGAACCTATAGAAAAGTTCGTCAATTTGATGCCAACAGTTCGTCGTGTCCTAGACAAAGGGGCCATAGGCGGATCCAGCAATTTGGCAACACCGGATTTCCTCCATTTGAACCTTATGTTAAATAATCGATTCTTGTCGGAGCACCTGACCCCTCTTAGAATCGATACATTTCCGTAGGTTTAAATGGAAAAAAAACAACGTTGCCAATTTGCTGGATCCGCCAATGAAAGGGGCGGAACTCCATTCCAAGGTTGCCCCCACAATTTAATATTTTATAAGAATGTATCTACCTATACAATGTCTGTTCAAAATTTCTCTGACTTTTGCACGAGATCAGAAGAAAAACCTGTGAAATTCTCAATTAGACCTTCCTAAGATTCTCCCGGTGACAATGCAATTCGTGAGGGGAAGTTTGGCAACATTGAAATATATATGTAGTTGCGTTCTTTCCTCCGGGAAACGGCGAGCGAACCGAGGCACTGAACTGTCCACGTTACCGTCATATTCTGCAGAGCTGCAATCTGTAGAAAAGCGAGCGAGCGAACAAGTCGTCTCAACGCAAAACCCTTTCGAAGCAAGAAAACCACTCAGCAAAGAAGTTCTTGATTGAAAATACGCCGAAGAGCGCACATTCGCACTCCTGACCTAAAACTTGGAGTTCTAGGTAGCAGCCAGCGGGCCAAGTCGATGCGTGACGTCACTTTTACGAAGTTTATGAACATGGCAACTTACACCCGCGCAGAAACGAATTATGTTTCCCGGAGTTCAGTCTTTATTTTCCAACTGAGGCTAGTTAGCCGCGGCGAACAAGCCCGAAATTGAGGCAATCTTCGGTGAGGCGGGAATCGGCCATATTTGCACTTTGGTTACTAACGCGTTCGAAGGTTCGAGGTGCTGTGCTTCTGAAACTGCGATATTTATTTTCGAAAAATGAAAGCCAAGTTTGTATAACAAAATCAAATCGTGCTAAAACCACCGATCTCCGTTTTTCCAATTTAGAGATTTGAGAAAAAATACAACTGCGAGGTCGGCGAGGTGCTGTACGGATACGGGCCGATAAATCGAAAAGATTGCGCTGTGACTTCTTCGATTCAATCACTGGAAAAAAACACATCGGATCTAGAGTCCAGACTCTTAAAAACATTGACAAGATAAAATACTGTTGATTCAATCAAATTTTCGCTTGGATCGAAAGGAAATCTGCTCAAATTAAGAGGCTTGGTTCTTGATTTAAGCAAAAATCCGGTTGAATCAAGAGTATTTTTTCTTTCGATGTTTTTAAGAGTCTGGACTCTAGATCCAATGTGTTTTTTTTTTTTTTTTTTTTTTTTTTTTTCCAGTGTACCAACACTTCCGGAAGTTCGAGGTGCTGTGCTTCTGAAGCTGCGATATCTTCTTTCCAAAAATGAAAGCCAAGTTTGCACAACAAAATCAAATCGTGCTAAAACCAGTGGCCTCCGTTTTTTAAATTTAGAGTTTTGAGGGAAAAATACAACTGCAAGGTGCTGTACGGACGTACGGATACGGGCCGATAAATCGAAAAGATTTCATTGTGACTTCTTCGATTCAATGTATTGAAGGAACATTGATAAAAGTACGCGCGTACTTTCTAATTACAGAGGTACTGATCACCCAATTTTGACTCGCAGAGCGCATTTCAAAATATCTTTATCACGAATTCGCTCCGAAAAAAAATATTCAGTTTCTTCAATTCCGAATTAGCGCACAGTGGATCGAGTTTACAAGTGAGGTCGGACAAAATTTGGAAACTTAGAAAGATTTAACTCTAATGATACAAAACTTTGAGGTTTTAAAAGTGGTTCCATTGGTTTCCTCGTGAAATTTTCTTCCAGAGCCACTCTTTGGATTTTAAAATGTGACAAAATAAACATCGAAATTTGCTTTTTATGCCAGAAATTTCATGCCTGGCCTTTCTATTGACTCGATCCACTGTGCAGCGAGAGAGCATTGTCGATGGAAAGAAGTTTTAAAACTCGCTCCCTGGAAAATTTCAAATTTACTGACGGGTTCATGCGAATCCGAGTGTCGCGTGAACATGATGATGGCTGGACGGCCGAAATGCGTCGTTTTTTCAATTTTCCAGCAAGTGAGTGTTCCGCTATTTTTCCCATTAATTTTATGCCAGTGGTAATGGTGTACATCAGGAATGACAGTTTATTCCGTACCATCACAATTATTCAGTATCTTCCGAAAAATCGTTGTTGAGTCAGGGGCGGATTGAAAATTTAATAAGCAGGCTATAGAGAGTCGGAGAACTCCGCCATTATTGCCAAGCTAATGAAAAATGCCGTATGAACATTTTGTCACCCTCCTGGCAAAAGGTGTAACTGCATTGCTCGATGAGCCCTGTCGTCCATTTAACTCAATGCTTTTCCGGGCTCATTTCAATGTGTAGTTACACCCTTCTGTCACCCAAGCGACGATTTGAATGTTGCCTACTTTCCAGCTGTATCATATTTATTTTTGAAAAGTAAAACGAATATTTTTCATTGGAATTTTCCGATTCCTCAGATTAACTTGCCAACAAAATTCTTTGAAAAATGGAAGAAAAATTCTTCTTTGTTTTCTTGACTGTTCGTGTGGGGAACTGTTCGGCGTTTCTAATTGAAAATTTCACTGATTTTTCTTCTGACTAATTGCCCGCATAGATCGGAAAAATATTCTACACATATTGCTTAATCATATTTTCGTAAATAATCGAAAAGTTTGAGTCAATTTATAAACCTTGTAATGGCTTGACGTTCTTCCGTTCTGAAATAAAAGCAGCTACCCCTCTGCAAACTAACATAAAGTTTTAACTTCAACATCGCGACGAACCTATTAAAACTATTCACCTGGAACCTCAAATTCTTCCCCTCTGATATGTATAGACCAGGGCTGTGCATCAGTTTTTGAAATTGGCAGAAATATTAAGAGCTTCATGAACTGCAAGCTTTTAAACCTTCAGAGAAATCTCGTGAGGGGTGCACCCTGTGGAATAGAGAAATTTTCTCCCCGTCCTGTCAGAAAGTGCTGTCATGTTCAGTAGCGGGTTTACCGAGAGTTTTGACACATCGAGTGACACCGCTCGGTATTGCCATCGGTGCACCCGCTCAGTGGCGTGGCATGCTTTGCGATATATCGATTTATCTGCCATGTAAACCTATAGAAAAGGATCGATAAACAGGGTGTTCTCACCGAACAGCTTAATAATCGATTCTTTATCATAGCTTTAAATGGGGAATTATCGATAATCGATCATTCACGCCTCGCCTCTGCCCCCGCCCCCTCCCTAGTTCCTCATTGTTCCTGTCAGGGAAATCACGATAAAGTCATCCCTGTCCTAGCTCAATACCGACTTGATCGGGAATTGCACTTCACGCGAGATCTCTTCAGACTAGGTCGCAAACAGCACCGAATGAATCTGAGGTTTCTCAACATTTGGCAAAAGCGCTTGTAAATGCGCGGTAAAAATTTTCCACCCCAGCTCTCACTGCAGTTTTGACCGATTTTTTTCACGCGCTTACGTTTCGAAACCCACAACGAACTCACCCCCGGTCGAAACGTCGCAATGGAGCTCTTGCATGTGAGGGGGATTTGCGATTTAAGTACGTTTTCTTGCGTGAAATTTCGCGAAAAACACGATGACGCCATTGGTTTTCTCTGAAACGAACCCCAAAGCTAAAAAAAAAGCTCTCAAAGTTGAGGCAGTAACGGAGGAAATTGCGTACGTTCTGGTGGGAGGCAATGCAGTCAAAGATAAAGCAGGGGAGATCTTATGAGAGTCTGCCTATTTACGAAGTCATACTCTCCATGCCAAGATATTGAGAAAATGCACTATAGTTTATAGTGTACAGTTATTTATTAAAGGAAGGTTGCCGTGTTTACAGTTATAGTGTTCGCGAACGAAGTGCCAACCCTGTAAATGTATTTGCTCCCTAGACACTCCTTAAATATCCTAGGATTCTCGAGATAGCGTGGGATATCCCCTCTATTACGGCCCTGACTAAGTTTTTTCTCGAGTTTTAAAGTTTTTTTCAGAGAAAACCAATAGCACCATCGTGTTCCTCCCAAAATGTTACGTAGGTATCAGAACTTAAATCTCGAATTCTTGACACACGAAAGAACTCCATTCCGAATGATGGGTGCCCATCAGAGACTTTTTGATGTTGAAATTTGAAGTGTACTAACGGAGCCTGCAACCGATCTTATTTTTTCCGTGCAGCGCTGGGACTCCCTGTAAAGACGTGACACTTCTGTGCAAATCCTCTGTGGAAACTCAGATTTCGAAACTGCGCAATATCGAATCGGGTGCTCCACGATTTCCGCGTAAAAAATGTTTGCTTTCACGCGGTTGGTATCTATGGGGAAATTCCGAGAACCTGCCGTAAGTGGCAACGCCATTCTCATTCCCAATCTGCCATCAACCATCTTTGCACGCAACAAATCCCCTCGAACTCCGCGAAAATTCCATCTCGAACCTTAACCTCACCTATGATCGCGACACCGTGACACCGGCATGGGCGGAATGAAAGTCTATAGCACAGGTCGTCAGAGTAGAAAGGGGCAATGCTAGTGGGTAGCGGAACTGACTATGGACCCAGATGTCCCGGGTTTGGATCCCGGCTAGGGTGACTTTGATGGTATCACATCTTGGCTTTTGGAGGAACGTGGATGTTCTCTCTCTCTTTCTCTCGTATATCCTTCTTCTTCTTTTTTTTTTGGGCCTTGTCGGCAAAAGAGGACATTTTTAAACCACCTCTTTTTTAAAAAAAATGAAAGTTTTTACAAGAATATATGTCGGAAACTGTCCAAAATGAGGCCACGTGCTTTTTGCGTGTAGTTGGAAGAAAAATTGCTGTTTTCAGGTGAAAAATGCCCAACAGTTTCTCAGTAAAAGTAAAATTTACGAGTATGAGTCCATTTGTTCCTGCGAATCTTTGAACTTAATTGAACTCATGTTTTCAATTTTATTCCGAACGGTTCAGTTGGAATCTAATCTGCTATAGCTTCTCTGCCTGCCGATTCGTAGGAAATTGTTCTAGGTTGTCACAAAACATATGCTACATATGCAAGTGGCAAATCTCACTAGTGCAGCGAAAGTCACGTGGCGTGTGTGCGTGATGAAAAGCACTTGACTTTTCCCCCCTATTTTTCCGAAGTTGAATTATTGCAAATGAAACAGGCAGAAAGGATTTTTTTGCTCAGTGGAAGCGTGGCTAAAATGCAGAAATGGACTCTTATTTGGACGTATTTCTACCAAACAGACCTACGTGGAGGTTAGAAATATGCGGTGTGCTCGTTAGTTCTCCGGCGGTAAGAGTGAATGAGAATAATAACGCGCCAGTGACGTTAGCGGCGACGATGGAGACTCCGAGCCGCGGATCCGTGTCTTTAACTCATGAGCCCTGTCCACAAGGCTCTCTTGCCATGCCCACGGCTCATGAGTTCCGCATTCAGTTGGCACATAGGTCTGTTGGATAGAATGTAAAATCCCGCTTTTCCAATTCTTTAAAAGGAATCACGCCCACTTTTACATTGATTCTTATGCAGCTTCGACAAGCACATCCCATATTTCTCACCTCCACATAGGTCTGTTTGGTAGAAATACGTCCATTTAACTGATAGGTAGCGGGGTTATTCAATTGATAGTAGCGGGGTAAGTGCAGCCTTCCCCTTGATCAGAATTTTGCTGGCATCTAATTGCAGATCGGCAGTAGTTTCTATACTTAGTGCAGCTCTTGCGTGCTGCGACGATTTTTGGCCCAATGATATTTGATGAGCATGAAATTCACCGAATGACGACTGATGAATATCGGGGTGAACCTATAGGTGAGTTTTTGCTAATTAGGTTAGGTTTGTGAAAGTCACTGCCTAACTTTTTGTTCATGAGTTATCATTAGGCGAACCTGAGAGTTAATTTTCATAACAATGGCTAAGGAACAGTACCGCCTGCCTGCAAACTGACAATTTTGAAAGAAGGAGAGTAAACTTCACCATTTTTGTAATTTTGCCGTTAGATTTGCAACTTTTTCATACATTATAACGTCACTTCAGCGCTTCCCTGCAGAATTGGAAAAATCCAAAAACATCAGATCGCGTATTTTGTGTTGTAGAATGCGGCAAAGTCGTTAGCTAATTTTCGTCCAAATTGTCAGTTAAGCGGCATCGTTCCTTAATCCTCGATACGATAAGAAACTTTTACACAATGAGTGAGACGGCGAGCAGTGCGGGGTCTTTTGAAATATATTGTCTCCGGTTCAAAAAGAGCTTCATCCCCCAACTGATGAACCCCCAAAATGAACAAGAATACCCGCTCTTCGGGTTTCATTCATAATTGGACTCATCCCTTCAATTGAAAACGAGGAGAGGGGATAATTATCCTTTTTCCGATGAGCCCCGAAATGTGCGGGAAAACCCGCTCTCCGGCTTTCATTTATTAACGGACTCATCCCTCCAATTAAAAAAGAGGGGGGAGTTCGACGGAGGGATGAGAAGAATCGCCTAGATTTTCGCATGCACGGGATCCCTCGAAGCTCAACGAGATACCTGCCGCTAAATTTAGACCGCTGGAACCCCTCGATGTTTCCCTACACCCCACGACCACGACCCCACGTCACGGAAAATTTCCCGCGAAGGGGAAACAACAAACCACCACGCTCCCGGCACGGCGACGCGGGTCAGCCTGTCTCCACCTTTCTTCCGCCCCCTGACGTAAGGGCGTTTCTCAATCTCCATTTGAGCCCTCTTCTCCGTCTAACTGTATGCTTTCCGGGTGTCATAAGGGAATAGAGATACGTCCTTAAGTAAGAGGGAAGACGCGACGCTTCGAGCCAATATCAATTTCCACGCTCGCAGCCTTTCATAATTTTGCGCAAAATATCCTCCCTGCAGGAACTCGTCTTCTCACGGGCTTCTAGATGGTAGGGGATGATCCAAGCTCAAGGGTTGAACTCGCGGTCGTGCCGTCAACGGGGTTTGGGGGATCAGGGGGCCGGGAAAATCACGCATCTCGGGATGTCAGGAGAGTCGGGATCTTGAAGTTCTATTAATGCTACTATTGAAATTCGATCTCCCTGCGGCCTGGTCGTCGGGAGTCAGGTCCAGCCTAAGTCCACAGGAATATTTTGGCTGAAATATTTCGTAATTTCTGAAAGAAAGAAATGAAGAATTTTTATTTTTTTATTTATTTTTTCTTGGTTTTTGTTTTCTGTGTTTAAATAATAATTCGAAATTTAGCGTTTCATGTCTTTATGAACAGCCCCAAAGAAGCTTTGTTAATTAAGAAAACGGATCTCTAAAACTGGGACAGTTTAGCGCACCTCGGGGTCGGGGAGGGGGTTGTAATTCTGAAGATTGATTCATAAGGAAAAAATAATAAAATGAAGAAGTCTTATTTTGATTTTATCCTGAAAATATTCGCGTATAACTTTTAGACACCCTATATATGTATGTTATCTCTCATAACAACCGAACAACTGATCAACGCAACGGAACTCTCCATAACCTAGGGAGCATTACTACCGTACTAAAGAAGAACACCGTATGAACATTCGAGAGTTCAATTTTCCTTCAATAAAATTTCATTTTTGAGGGAAGTTACGAATATTTTCCCTTGAAATTTTCAGGGCTTTTCGGTAGGATTGCGAGCAAAATTATCTGAAAAATTGGAAGAAAAATATTCATAGGTTTACCAAGAAATTCGTGTTCTATCGAAGGAAATCTGGCGACGCCTGAAGGTTCATACGGCGTTCTTCCGTAGCACGGCAGAATAATCCCCCTGAAAATTAAAGGACGCTAGGATCTGAAGTCCGCCTCAGAACTTTTACTCGAACACGGAGCGATACATTTTTTAATTACGATGTATTGTTTTCCACCCCGGGCTCATGCGCGCGTACAATTACGAAGTTAGTCAAAAAGCGAGAGCAGTCTCCGTTGGAGGCGGTGGTGTTGAGAAGGAATAGGGGAAATTTAATGAGGGCGAAAGTTGGGCGCTAACGAGACGTGGGTATGTATCGTTACTAGAGCGGGAATCCCGTCCTCTTCATAACGCAGTGCGCTGTGCGCGGGGTTATTAGAGCGGCAGCCCATCCATCGGTTAAATTTGTTCATGTTTACTTATGACGCTTCAACGGGGAGTGTTTTTCAGCCCGCCCTCCCACTAGACCTGAAAAAGTTCGAGGGCTGAAATTCATCGATGTCAAATCTTCCCCACGTTTTACTAAGAAGAACCATCGTCGGAAACGAACTTTAAAAGACGTTGAAAAACGTAAGTTGTGAAGTAGTAATGCAATTATTATTTCTAAAGAAGGGTTTGACTCTCTCCTCTTTTTTTATAAATCTTAGATTTACTGCTATTTCTGCGAAATTAGAAAAAAGAAGTTAAGCATAATTCTTTAAGGCCTTGATTAAGAGCTGGCTTCTTGATTTTTCATTCTAGGTGTCATTTTGTATCTTTAAGTAGTTAACATCGAAGTAACATGAACATTTTTACTAGAACATTACAGAGATGACGGAGGAGCGCCCCCACACAAAAACAGGGATGAAAAAAAGTTCGATCTCGAGTTGCGCGCCCTACATGGGGCGAATTTAGGGTCTTGGACTGATTGACACATAATTTTCTTTGAATTAGGAAAAAAAAACATTTCAGTCCAAAATAAATGATATTTTTGACGCAAAAAAGTTTCTTAACCTCTTTTTTCCATAAAATTCAAAGAAAATTCATTATAGGTTGTGAAAAAAAATGTTTCTCAAAAACAGTTTAATATTTTTCGGTGTGATTAACGTCATACCACACTGTCGCACATTCAGAGTTTCCACAATTTCTTAGATTTCAAACTGACCTTTTTTTGCTTTTCCCTGATCCCAAAATCGTTTAACTCTACGATTTTCCTTGCTCGGAACGACATTTCCACTAACATTCTTCTCCTTCCATGCTGACTTCTGTTAAACGCTGCTCGCAACAATTCTCCGACTCCCCTCGATTTTCTAGACCTCCGGAAAACCTTGTGAATCCGACGGAAGTACGCAAGATCCGGCAAAGGCGCGCACTCGAAAAAACGACACACCTTGACGACCCAAATCGAAAAGGCTGGCGCACCGATCCGCCGGGATACGGGAGAAAGCCGTAAGATGCATTATAGGATGAACCTTGAGACACATAAGAGCATGAGCGAACCATAGCTCATACAGAAATGCTTATACGGTTGTCTTCCGTAACACGGCAGCTATGCGCACGGCAACGGGGGGTGCAAATCCCGCAGTTTCGCGACTCGAGCACGGGGTCGGGAGCACGCTCCGCGCCGAACAGGCCAAATCGGGGGATGGAAAAGTAAAAAAAGGGGGCGGAAACTGAAAATATTAATAAATCGGAGCGCGAGGAGAGCAATTGGACGTATTTCTGCCAAACGGAACCATGTGCAATAAGACATGAGCCCTGAGACCCATTAGGATATATGCGTAACAGGGCTTACGTCATAATGCACCTAGTTCTGTTTGATAGAAATACGTCCAATTAAAACGGGGGCACTAAGTGGAAACCTCCGGGGCGCGTGTAATTGATGCTAATTAATTGTTGATCCCAAGAACAAAACAGTGCCGAGACTCCCCCGGAGCGGGATCTCCGAGTGGAATGAGAGAAAAAGAGAAAGAAACAGAAAAAAAGCGGGCGCCCTGCATCGAGATTTCATGAAAACCCCCCGGGGAAATTGGAGAATTTCTAGGGCGGGTCCCGTTGTCGTTTTTGAGAAAAACCGCTCGATTCAGAGTGAAGTTGGATGGACTTTATAATCATTAATTATTATCAACCGTTTTGTAAAAAAACAATCCTCTTTTTAATAATTTCTTTTTAGTGCAGAATTTATACAGGGTTGCCATTTATACGGTCAGGGAATACCGGGGAATGTCAGGGAATTTTAAAAAGTTAGGGGAAACCGCGAAATGTCAGGGAAAATGACGAAAATATTAGGATAAACCGGGCACTGTCAGGGAGAATTACGAAAATGTCCGGAAAAATTTGTTAAATCACCTTTATTTGCTTTCCAGAATGGGTTTGAGATTTCGAACAACAAATTTTGCCTGAAAACTATTTTCAATTAGATTTTCTTAACCATTGGCGGATTCAGCAAACTGGCAACATTGTTTTTCTCCATTTAAACTTATGGAAATGTATCGATTTCTGGAGGGGCCAGGTGCTCCGACAGGAATCGATTATTTAACATAAGTTTAAATGGAGGGAATCAGGTGTTGCCAAATTGCTGGATCCGCTTCTGTTCTTAACCACCTGTCATATCTTTAATCCTCAGGGATTTTCACCATAATATGTCAGGGGAATGTCAGGGAATTTCATTCTCTAAATTCTGTGGCAACCCCGTTTATAATGTGAGGAAAGGGGGGAGGAGGTTCGAGAACTTGCAAAGTTTTAAAAACTAGCAAGACAGGTGAAAACCATTCGATCTACAACGAGGCTGAATGGTGTTTTTCGGCCTGGTGGCTGATTTTTCCCACCCCCCCCCCCTTCCTCGTTCCCACACCAACACTCGAGGCGTTGAACAATACTCCGCTGGCGGATTTTATGAGGCACCGCGAAGCTGCGCGTTTATTCGCTCAATTTAATATTCATCGCAAATGGCTTATTCATCTCTTCATCGATTAATGTATTCACTTTTCAGATAAACAGCATGCATTATCGTCCCCAAGCTTTTCCGGCTACTGCAAGCTTCCCTCGCCTGTTAATGAATGCTGCAATTTCGAAAATAACCATCCTAGGATCACCTGCACTGTAGATGCATGAGAAAACCCCACGTTACTCTTAAGAGAATATTGAATTCCAAACTTTTTGTAACCACTGTGATTTATGTAAAATCATAAGGATAGCTTGTCACGCCGAGGGTGTCGCCCTAAATTAAGTCAGAAACCTCTTCCTAATACCCGCACCCCTACTCCTCCGCACCCCGCTCATGTTTGTCAAAAAATCTCATGTTTGTTCAAAAATCTCAGGTCAGTATCTTACTTTAAAAAACAACTCCACTAAGTATTTTATGATATTTTTTGACATTTCATCATAAATTGTTGTTACACTGAAAAAAACTGTTCGGTCGTATGTACCGAAGTTCGGTGTTCCATTTCATCAAAACTAATTCCGTCTGTCCAACCGAATTTTCGGTTCGTCAAACTGAACTTTCGGTTCATGTAGTCGAACTTGGGCGGTGAAGTGAACTGAGGAACCTCCCTTGGTCTTGTATGGTTTGTTCAGTTACACTAACCGAAAGTTTAGTTTACCGAACCGAACATTTGGCATCAGATGCAATTTGGGCGTTTCGGGCAGCGAAACTGCTAAAGCGGCGCAGTTCCCGAATGAGGAATAAAGTTCTTATGATCATTCGCGTGAGGCGTCGCGTCCTCGGAATGAAAACTTAAGGCAGGGTATCTGAACTGCGTGGAGTGGCGGCGCACAGTGGATCGAGTCGATAGGAGAAGTCGGACACAAGTTGGAAACTTTAAACGCTTATAACTCGGTTCACACAAAACTTTGATGTTATAAAAGTGATTCCATTGGTTTCCTCGTGACATTTCCGTAAGAGGCACTACTTAAAATTTAATGTGTGACGAAATAAACATCAAAATGTTCAGTTGTTTACTAAAATTTTGTGTCCGACCTCTCTAATTGATTCGATCCACTGTGCGGCGCTCGGCAGAGCGGCTACCGACGACAGGGGGACAGGGTCCCCCGCGCGAGGCTCTGGAAGCTGGAGTCGGCCGACACAATCGAACGGCGCGGTGGCATGGCGGTGGCGGTCCCGGGGAGATGGAGTATCCGAAACATTAATTTGTCGTGCGTTTCGTCTCAGTGGGTACATTTCCGAGCATCGCTCATGCAGTCGTCGATCGCATCGCCCGGGCCCTCGCCTCGTCTTCCCGATCCGGGATGGGAATCAATGGTTAATCAAGAGTGCGACGAAGCGCTGCAGGAGATAACTGGACCGGGCGCTGGTGGAAGCGCCGCGACGCCCGACGCCGCCGCCTCCAGACGCCACTCCGCGGCGTCGAGTTCGTTGTCAAATGGGTCTCTTGCGAACTTTTGCTCGAGCTTAAGAAGTTGGGTGTCCACCATCAGTAAAAATTGGAAAATATCAGATTTGATATTGCCAGGAAAATGTCAAGAAAAACGGTCACACTGGGAAAAAAAACCGCTTGGATCGGGAGTCCAGACTCTTGAAAACAATGACAAGAAGAAATACTCTTGATTCAATCGGATTTTTGCTTAAATCAAGAAGTCAGTCTCTTAAATTAAGCGGATTTCCTTTTGATTCAAGTAAAAATCCGATTGAATCAAGAGTATTTTTTCTTGTCATTGTTTTCAAGAGTCTGGACTCTAGATCCAAGCGGTTTTTTTTCCAGTGCATGGCTCAGAAAATTCTAACGCCACTCTACGTCGTCGAATTCGTTGTCACGTTGATCTCTCGTATCCTTTTGCCCGAGCCTAAAGAAGCAGGGTATCTACCATTAGGATAAAATCGGAAAATATCAGGAAATTTGATGTTATCAGGGAATTGTCAGGAAAATTGACCATGGAACCAGAAATTCTGTGTGTTTCAAGCATTTTTTAAACATTTTATTCAATTCATCCAATATCTTAATTTTTTATATCAACATGTGTCGATTTATTCGCTCAAATAATCAGGACATTTTGTCTAAAGTGTCAGGGAAAATGAGGAAAATATCAGGAAAATCCAAAATTAAAATTCGATATACACCCTGAAGAGGATGTGTTCCTTTTGGAGAGGAGCTCAAAAATCGCGATGAATGCATCGAGGCGGTTTGACACGCGCTTCTAATTTTAGGCCCCTAGAGCACTAAGCACCTTTTTTTCAACGAAATGCATCGCGATCGAATGCAACTGCAGTGTGTGTGTGCGAAGTGCAAATCACTGTCTGTGCCTACGGTGAAGGTAACGCTAAGCAGGTCGCAGCAGTCAAGCTAACGACCTTTCTCACGAAACTACTGAACCTCCCGTATCGGGATTTTTATTTGCGGCGGTGATCCAGACAACTTTTGAGTGTACTCCCTCTGATCGTCCCTTTGATGCCCTTTAAATATATTCAAGCTCCGGGCGCGGCGCCCCCAAGGTCGATGGACCCAGGTCGGCCTGATAGCGAGACAATCTTTAGAATTCCCAGAACTGCAGTCAATTTCCCCCGATTTGTAGCTCCACTGCTTTCAAAATTACCCCCATATCGAACGCTCCGCGTTCACATTTTCCCGATTTTCGTAAGATGAAGGCATTTTGATTGGAAGACTTAGAATGCGGAAATGTAAAAAATTGCTAAGTTCACAATCTTCGGACTTTTTCTGAGGGAGGAAGGGGCTTAGCACTTAGCTTAAACTTTAAAAGTGGAACGGAAACTCAATTTTTTCGTGAGGCATAAGCGTCGGATCCCAAGAAACTGTAAAGGTTTTGGAGCTGATGACACCCCTGCTCTAATATGTAGCAAACCAATTTTGGGAAATCTCTGGTATAGTGAGCTAGGACATTATGCCTGGCATACAGCCATTCAAGAAAGACTATTGCACTGGAATTCGCTATTGGATTACTTTAGTCTATTGACCTTGGTAGTACAGACTTTCAGTCGCTCCAGAAACCTGATCCTCCGAAATTTTACAGCAATTTAGTTGACTGATCGTGATCTATGGCTAAACTTTGATAGATTCTAAAATTTTTAATGCAATTTGTAATGAGTTATTTCTTAACTTTCTATTTTTTCAATATTTTGTTCTTATTTCATCGATTGATATTGTTCGCGTGATTAGCTGAAACTTTTCGGGTTAATTTTTACGATGTCAGCCTTGTTGTTTGCTTGTTTTCGTGTTTGTGTCTTTTACACTTTTGTGTATGAGTTGAAACTCAACTATGTTTTATTTTTATTGTTGCAGGTAAGATAGAGCCTCAGTCCGCATATTCTCTCAAGAGATTCAACCTGTAAGTTACGAAGAATTACATCTCAATGACTAAAGTGCGAAACCGCATATCTCTATTGCGGCGTTTCAGAATTTCTACTCCAATTTAATTTTTTCGAAGAGAAACAAGTCAACTATTTAGCTTGAAATTTCTACGGAATGCCCTGCTATAGTAGTAAAGAAAAATCAAAGAAGTGTGTAAGAAATCAAGTTGACCAGACTTTCAATTAAAATGTAATGTATGACGGGAATTCCGCAACGTCGCAAACGGAGATACATGGTTCCGCACAATGACCATCGATTTTAGATTCGGCAGCCCTAAGATTTTGGCGTTAAAACTCAAAATAATTTTTCTTCCTCCTCTTAAGGAACCAAAAAGCCTGCATATCATAGTGATGAACATTTTAAAATACGTGGATATTGGTTGAGATTTTTTTTTTTTATTTTTAATCTCCGATGACGAAAAGTTTACGTGTAAGAAAAGAAAAAAATTCAACATAATGATTTTTATTTATTTTTTATTTATTTATCTATTTATTTTTTTTTTTGCTTTAGCTGTACTTATTGCCTCAATTTAGAGATAAAGACGATTTTCCACGCGGTTTTGCAAACAATACGCGATTTTCACCGCAACTAGTAAGTACAAAAAAATCTTAATTTTGCGGAAAATTTAGAATTTCTACGCTCACGCGCAGAAGAAGCCCACCCATTTTCGCACGCGATCGATCAAGTCTCGCAGGTCATGCGGTCGAGAAGTTGCTTCTCCCTTGCAATCGATCAGTTACCCTGTAAGTTGCCTCCACCACGGGTTTCCCATCCAAAAAGCTGGCAACTTGTCGAAGACCCGATTCTGACCGGCCGCCCGGATAGCGATTTCGGTCGTTGTCGGATGGGACGTCAAAGAACGTCGAATTTTCGCGGGCGCGCAGGAGGAGAGGAACGGAATTCACGACTTTTCCAGGGGGGATCGACAACGCGCGGACGCCCGTACGTTCGATTACTCGAGACAAGAGGAGCGAAGTGTAACTTTTATTACTTTCGTAGTATGCGTACGGCATTGTTGGAGTATCGCGGTTAATAGTCCGACCGACGCAGGAGCCCGACTTCGGCATCCGATGAGCTCCAGGCGCCTTCGAGAATCCGCGCACTAGTTTTTCCATCGGTTGAACCTATTTAAATCGAAAGGAACTATATCCATTTTGACGTGAACCTTGAGATCCGTAGGAATACATGCATGGCAGGGCTCACGATATCGGTGGACGGAGTGTGAAATACGTATCTCCGTTTGCGACGTATTTAAATCAAAAGGAACCATATCCATTCCGACTTGAACCCTAAGAGTCATGAGGATGCATGAATAACAGGGCTCATGTCAGAAGAGATGTCGATGGCCGGAGTGTGAAACCACGTTTCTCCGTTTGCGACGTTGCTAACTTCTCGGGAAACTAGTCGAAGTGACATCCTGAAAACTTATGCCTTGATTTTTCTTCTCTGTTAACATATAATATTCTGTATGAATTTCAAGTTATAAAATTGACTTATCTCCCTTCGGAAAATTGAAATAGAGGCTGAAATTTTGAAACCTCACACTAGAGATACGTGGTTCCGCACTTCGGTCATCCATTTAATGTCTTAATTACCCAGTTGATTGATTAATCGGTTTTTTTAGTAATCGAAAATTGATGCTGTTAAATGAGTGGACAGGATTGCCTTTGATTCCTACAGGATCCGAAAGGAAATCAAGTTGAAGGCAAAGGCAAAAAAACAAAAAAATCACCGGGAAAATAATCGGTTTCAAACGTTGACCCATAAATACCAGAAATGTTCGGTTACAAGTATGTTGAAGTCGTTAGTCGTTAAACATGTTTGAACCCAATCAATTTTCGAGGAACACTTAGTAGCAAATTGTTCTTTCTAAGAAACTGTTTTATCCATTATAGATTACGTTATCGCACATCTCTATTTCGTTTACTCGGCGGTGTTGTCGCCACGCAAATCCTTTTGATTAAATATTAAACTCTGACAAAAATTCGCGAGGCATCTCAGCGATTGCTCTCACTGGAGGCTGATTAAATTGATAGACAAAATAGACACGAAGAAAATCGAGCACGTCTATTGGTTAAAACGGGCATTTGTTATAGACTGATTAGGAAAATGATAAACTAACTTTCGGGTCTTTATGGGTTGCTGTTATTTTGGTCAATTATTTACCTCCTATGTCTATTGCAACCACCCGCTTCCACCAATAGGATTGCTATATTTCCCCCTTGTCTCCCCTATATATTGCTTTGTCTATCAATGCCAATAATTCGTCGCCTACCTGACATAAGGGCGTAACTACACTCTGCAATGAACCCTGTACTCCTTATAATTCAATGCTTTTCCGGGCTCATCTCAATGTGTAGTTACGCCTTTATGTCAGCCAAGCGACGAATTAGCGCGCAGGAACGGAAATCCGGACTGCGTTTCATCCCGAGAGGTATGAATTGAATTGAATTTTGCAACGAGGAATTACTATTTCTTGTTCATCCTTAAAAGCATTTATCTACATAGGGAAGCTAACAGCACATAATGCTTTTTGTGATATGAGCCAGAAATATTAGTTTCTCGTCGCAATGTGTAGTTCAATCAGGAATGAAAGCCGCCTCGTAAGAGTGGAGTTCACTCCGTGAAAAAAGTTTGTCGGAAGTAACCAAAAGAAACTACATATATCCATTCTGTCAGAATCCGTGAGATCTGTATGAAGTCATGCATTACAGGGTTCATGTCGAAACGGAAACTGATCCTTTTAATTCAGACGCATCCAAATCTCCTTCGCACTGACATCACTGCGATTCTAAGATAGTAAAGTAGGCTCCAGAGTGAAATGTACTCCGTATTTTATTATACGAGTTTTTCTAAACATGTACGGATTTAAAATTCACCTCATGTTCAGTATTTTTTAATTTTTTCAATTTTGCCTTTTCTATTTTTTGCTTTTCTTTTGGAGGAAAACATCCGTACAAAAGAGCTATCCTGCTTTGCGAGAACTTCTGGGTTTTAATACAAATTGTTTGTAGATACGCGATTTTTCCGAGGACGTCAGAGAGTGTTTCGAGAAAGGCGAAAAGCTTGCCGCGGAAGAAAAGGAGCTCTGCAGGTTCTGGGAATCTGTTCGCTAATCTTCTTCCGAAAGACACCCTAACACCCTGCCTCAGCTTACGCCACCGTGCTATGGAAAAACGCCGTATGCACCTCTCGGTGTTGTCAAATTTCTTTGGGTGACACGTCTAATTTCCTGGAAAATTCTCCCAATTCTTCCTTCGAATTTTTCAACGGTAATCGCAATTTTATCCAGTATGTATGAGAATTTAGAGGGGTTCCATACATAACTGAAGTACATTTTGCAATAAGAAGCTATCTTATCTCGATACCCGGAGGGTTCTCGTTGGATAGGGGATAATGGAGTGCTATAAAGCGGCTAGTATGTATAACATATCCAGCTTGCTCATAAAATCACCCATATGTTTAGGGAAACTAACGACACTTACGTTGTATCTAAAATTAGCCACAAATAGTTCCTCCTAGCAAAATGAAGTCTACCTTGCCTAAATAATTTGACCTCATTTCGTATCAAGGAGCTATACTATTTCTGACTCGTGTTGAAACAGCATTTGTCCCATTAGTTTCTCTTTGCAGATAGGTCCTTTTACGGATTAGCAAGAAATAGTCGCTTTTATTCCAAAATGTAACTCAAATTTGGTCGAGGATCGAGTCTTTTCTCAACCTACAACACTAAGATTCATCCATTTAAACATGCGTAAAAAATCGATGCATGTCTCCCAGATTCGATTTATTACAACAGATTCAAACGAGAAAAAACAAATTTGCCTATTACCGAGAATTTCAACCAGAAATTTGGCAATTTATAAATACTCTTACGGTGTTTTTCCGTAGCACGGTAGTGCGATACTGTCACATCAAAGGAATTCTTGACGACTAAAATGAAATTTCAATCCGTCCATAAAACAACAATACGGTTTCGGTGAGCCCTTCTCGGAAGTTTAACGAAAACTCGGGGAAAGAAGTCTCCGGTGAGTGGCAAATAGATCGTTTTTCATTCAGATCTTCACTCACTTTCGTTTTATTGACAGTAAGACGGCTTTGGAAATGAATTTCTATTCCCTCGAGGAACTTGGATTTTCTTATATTGAAGTTATTCGCACGCATCGCGTTGGAAGTTTATTTCCTCAAAGTCGGACGTCATTTGATAATTTTGGAAAATTCTATTTATTCTCAATTTTTACTCATTACATTTCAATCGTGCCACATCTCGTAATAAGAAACACAATTTCTGGCTCATTTCAGAAACGACGAATCTGCAATTTTCCCCCATCTGTAGATGGGCGTTTTTATGGTTGAGTCGGAAATTGTAGTTCTTACAATAATTACAAACCATGATCCAATATCTCCGTCTTCGATTCTCGGAAATTATTTCTCGATTCTCGCTACTGTTCACTACTGTTCAGGAGAAAATTGCGACAATTTTATTGCAATTTGCAATAATTAGGAACTCGCGATGAGTATCTTGTTGAGCATGAAATTCGCCTAAATGGCTGATGAATGTCGCGTTGGCGTGAGCTCTCTCCTATGCGAGATTTGCAAATTAAATTAGGTTACCTGAAACAATATTGATCAGCAGTTTTCTTGAGTCATCATCGGGCAATTCTGAACGTTGGTTCCTGAAAGTTACTTTGATACGCACTTTAGAGAAGATATTAGTGAGGGGCTTCTTAAGCATGTTTCTGGTCATTTACACGAACAATATTCGTTGTAAAATTGGCATAATTTGTAAAATAAATCGCTCAACACACTCATAACTCACCAGTCAGCATTTGATATTTGTGTTTGTGTGTGACGCGTGGTCTTCAGAATCTAGTTTGGCGCCAAAACGAAGTGGCTCCGGGTTGACGCAACTCGAGCGTCGTTTCTGCCACCACTCTTGCCGTGCTAAGAAAGAAAAACGTATGTATATTTGAATGTTGCCAAATTTCTCTGGATAATATGTTTATTTTTGAGCGAAATTTTGAATATGTTGCTTTTAAATTTTCAGACACGTCACAATGAATTGCGACTGAAATCCCCTTAAAACTTCGAATTAAAAAATCCCCAAGTTTTCCTAAAAATCTGTATTACATCGAAAGAAATTTGGCAACGCTCTCATGTTGATACGGCGTTTTTCCTTAACACGGGAGTGTAGCATCCCGGCTTCTATTTCGCCTCCTTCAGCAATCGTCTGACCTTGCGAAGACGCCACAACGCGCGGTTTTCCACTGAGGAAAGTGTCGGCTTCAATGTCAATGCCACACAGCTTGTGAAGAAAGCGACCTGTTTCAGGTAACAGATATTTTTTCCGGAAAAACATGCGCTTTTTTCCTTGCCTTCCCATTTTGTGTAATTCGACTATTATTATATCGACGCCCCAGGAAATTATGGCTGATGGACTGCCAAAATAATTACAGTCATGTAGAGGTAGGATCTGTCAATTCTCAACTCTCAAATCGTCCCCTAGATAACAGGACGTAATCAAATTCCACGGTTGCAAAATTGACTAAAACAGTTTAATTTTTCACAAGAATATGACTACGCAATTTCTGTCCAACATTTTGTAAACACTCGCGAGTGACGAAGAAAAAACGATGAATTTTTCAGTCAGAAAAGACCAGAAGACTCCTATTGAAACTACAATTTGTGAGTGGAATGTTTGCAATCTTGAAGTTTAGTTACGACCTTTTTCTGGAAAACGACGAATTTGGCATAAATTTTAAGCTTGAACCGATTAAAATTCGACTGGGTATTCTTTTTTCATCTATTGACCTTAAAACAAAAAAAGTCTCCCGCCTGACTCCCCAATAATGCCTTCCACTTTAACGCCACTCGTATTAAATTATTATTTAGTAAACATATTCCATGCCTCACCACTGCCCGCTCCTCTTTTATTTTTTCCAGGAAAAACAATCCAAACTTTTAGCTTGAAATTCGTAATTAATATTCTGCCAACAAAGAAGAAAAATCGAGAAAGCTTTCAAGACATGTCGCTAACGGAGATACCTATTTCCATTGCGATGTTTCGAAATTTCCGCTCCTACTATATTTTTGCAGGAAAAACAAGCCAACTTTTCAGCGTGAAATCAATTATTAATATTCTGCCAACAAAGAAGAATAATCAAGAAAGCTTTCAAGACAGTACTTCGACTTGTTTTCCAAAAAAATAATAACGTATGGCGGGAAGTCTGCAACGTCGAAAACGGAAATACGTATCTCCATTACGGTGTTTCAAAATTTCCGCTCCTCTTATATTTTTCCAGGAAGAACAAACCAACTTTTTAGCGTGAAATCCATCGGAGAAGAAAAATCAAGAAAACTTTTCTAGACAGTACGTTGACTAGTTTTCCAAAGAAAAAAATGAAGTATGACGGGAAGTCTGCAATGTCGCATACGGGAATACGGAGATACGTATACGATTGCGGTGTTTCAAAATTTCTGCTCCTCTGATATTTTTCCAGGAAGAACAAACCAACTTTTTAGCGTGAAATCCTTCGGAGAAGAAATCTCAAGAAAGCTTTCGAGACAGTACATCGACTATAGTTTTCCAAAGGAAAAATTAAAGTATGGCGGGAAGTCTGTGATCTCGCAAACGGGAATACGTATCTCCATTGCGGTGTTTCAAAATTTCCGCTCCTCTTATATTTTTCCAGGAAAAACAAACCAACTTTTTAGCGTCAAATCCATCTGAGAAGAAAAATTAAGAAAGCTTGACTAGTTTTCCAAGGAAAAAAAATAAAGTCTGACGGGAAGTCTGCAATTTTGCAAACGGGAATACGTATCTCCATTGCGGTGTATCAACATTTCCGCTCCTTTTATATTTTTCCAGGAAAAGCAAACCAATTTTTTAACGTTAAATCCATCTGCACTGGAAAAAACACATTTGATCTAGAGTCCAGACTATTAAAAACATCGAAAAGAAAAAGTACTCTTGATTCGATCAGAATCTAGCTTAAATCAAGAACCAAGCCTCTTAATTCAAGCGGATTCCCTTTTGATTCAAGCAAAAATCCGATTGAATCAAGAGTATTTCTTCTTGTCAATGTTTTCAAGAATCTGGACTCTAGATCCAATGTGTTTTTTTCCAGTGTGAGAAGAAAAATTAAGAAAGCTTTCAAGACAGTACATTGACTAGTTTCCAAAGAGAAAAATAAAGTATGGCGGGAAGTCTGTAACGTCGAAAACGAAGATACGTGGTTTTGCATTTGGCCTTCGGAAATCAGTTTTTGTGTGTTTCTTGTGAAGAAGACATTTTGGCGCTCGTGTTATTCCGGCTAAGAGGGGACGAAAATGCAGATCGATCCCTTTCAGCGAAAGTCGTCCAATTACTCGGAGGCGCCAGTCGGCAGCGGCGGTCACGAAGCGGGCGGAAAACGCGATGACGCGTGAAAACTCTCACGATGGAAACTGCGTAACGAGCTCCGGACCTTCCCCCCGAAAATCGACACCTGGAGGCGTCCAGACGTCGCGTCGCAACCGCGGATCTCCCGCCGCCAGGAAAAACGCCGTAACACCGATCGCGACTTTTCTTCCGAACATACTTTTCTGTCGCGAGAAAACTTGATCACCATAATGCTTCATTTTGTGATTTTAAATAAGTCGGTTGCGCTGGTCCCAGAATCGTGTTTTGATGCTCAATTCTTGTACAAAGACTGCCCAAAAAGTACTCAGGGTTGCCACAGTCACGGAATATCAAGAAAACTGGGAAATTTCTGGGAATTTCAACAGTGGCGTGGGGTGCTTTGCGATGTATCGATTAATCTGTCATTCAAACCTATGGAAAAGTATCGATAAACAGGGTGTTCGCTGCAAACACCTTAATAATGGATGATTTACCACAGCTTCAAATGGGGAAATATCGGTAGATCGAAAAGCACGCCACGCCACGCCACTGAATTTGAAAGTGTCAGGGAAAATGACAAAAAAGTCAGGGAAAACTTGTTAGATTACCTTTATTTGCGTTTTAGATTGGGTTTGACGTTTCGAACCACAAATGCCTGGAAATTGTTTCTAATGACGCCTTTTTCAACCATCTGGCATTTCTTCAATTTTCAAGAAATTTCACCAAAATGTGTAAGGGAATTTTAGGGTATTTCATTTTCTAAATTCTGTGCCAACCATTAGATTTGATTTTTGATTGCCATTGATTTGTTTTTTGATCCGACGGAGAGAGCTAGCGTAATGCGGTTTTGTAGTTCGTTAGATCAAATCATCGACAAAAAATGAAACCTTGCCGAGCTTAACTGGTGAAAAAATCACCAAGTTACAGCGTTTTTCCCTAGACGTGTCGCCCGACCGCGACCGCCTCCAGGATTATAGGGTAGGTATTTAGAAGTTTTTGTTAAATAGGTATTTTTCATGGAAAATTGCAACCCTGACGCGGTACATGAATATTACTGTCTGCGGCCGCGTCGCCGCTCAGTGCCCGAAAAAGCTGGAACGCCAAACGATCAACCGAACAACGGTATTGAGCGTTCGGGCTCGCGATCAACTCGACGCAATCGTCAATTCACAAAGGCGCGCTGAAAAAAATCCTGACGCACGCCGGATCAGGGGTAGGGCTTCTGGGGGTGGCGTAATTATCAGGGTTGCCCGATGTAGTCCTCTCCCGACACGCGAATCCCCGCAGGAGGGCGCTGGGCCCTTCGATGACCCTGCAAAGTGCACGCAGACGGAAGCGGGGAGAGGGGAGGGATGGCAAATATTTCGCTCGTATCTCTGATAAGAGTCGTTTGATTATTTAACAGTTCCCGGAAACCACCGAGCCTGATGATTTATAGCGTTTCCCTGTGCGGTCCGCGACCCCACCTCCCGCGGAAAAACGACGTATGAACATTCGGACGTCGCCGAATTTCTCTTGAAACTTTATTTCTTTTTGAGAAAGCAAGAAAATACTAACAATAAGTACTAAAAAATGTGGCCCAAAATTGATGTAACAAAGTGAATACTGCTGTGCCCGCAGTATTTTGCGGGAAAAGCAAAGTGAAACAGTCAAAAACTGTCAATTAGAGTCGAACATTTTTGAGCCTTAATGGGAATTTGTCAGTACAAGACTGAGGACAGTAAATCAGTATGAGATTAGAGCTCAAAGATTTTTTTTTACTCTAATTGACACTTTTGGATCCTTTGACCTTGCATTCCCCGCAAAATAGTGTGGATCCAGCGCTGTTTTAGCATCTTCTTTCCGAGAAATTGTATTAACAAACCGCCTACAAATTGCAGCTAAGCTCTAGTCGATTTTGAACAAAATTTGCTTAAAAATTAAGAAATATTTTTCAGGATTTTTCCAAGAAATGGACCACTAGACAAGATACAAATTTAAACATTCTTATTATAATGCTACCCTTTTTTTCTCACCAAAGTGTTCTCATCAACGTTCAAATGCTCTTACGACGTTTTTACTCAGCTCGATCGTTTTGTCATGGATAAATGAGAGATGGGAAGGAGGAGGTGGGGGAGGGGGAGAGGGTTCGCAGCCCCGCTTTTGCACGCGCCGAGCCGCGATTTGCCCTCGCATCGTTGGCCGATTTCGCGGAGATCAATGCGCGTAATCAGTTTACAGTGGTGCCTTTCGATCCAGGGCCATGATTGAGTCGTCAGGGCGCTTAACCTAAAAACTCCGAGGAATTGCCTCTGTTGTATTTGCAATTATCGGTGGCCCATTTATTTCTATGTTATGACTTTTTTTTCGGCTGTTAATGGCAGATGCGTAAAGAGACATTTTTCAGGGGGGGGGGGGGGTTCCTACAGACAGAAATTTCGTGGACGTTTCGGAGCAGAGAGTTCCCGAAAAAAAGTCACTTTCTTGAAAGGAAGTTTTCCAGTTGAGGTGGAGTCTCGACTTCCAGGACTCTCCCCCGTTTTTAACATTTTTCGACCGATTAGTTTACAAATCGAATATCCTTGGAAGTCGGTAATTTTTCCTGCTCCGATTGGTCACTGAATCCTACACTACCGTGCTAAGGAATAACGTCGTATGAACCCTCGTCGGTTGTCGTCGTTGTTCGTCGATTTTCCGGAAAACTTGTAAATATTTTCCGGCTCAGAGAATTTCCTTCGCAATTAGATGTATATCATCCGGAAATTTCAAGAGAATATATTCATTAGTCACCTCCGAAATGAAAATTTCATAGGAGGAAATTTGGCGACTCTCGAATTTTCATACGGTGTTTTTCCTCGGCACGACAGTGTTTTTCTCCGTCGCGAATTTCCACGGGCCCCGGCCCTGGGTGGCAACCGCGCGTCCTTATCTCGACTCGCGGATTAGAGTTGTTGAGGGATCACCCTCCCTGCAACCGCAGCGAAAGCATTCAACTCTCAATCCGAGTATTTGCATTGTCAGTTTCAAATACATATTGTGTTCATGCGCCCGCCCCCCCCCCCTCGCCACACTACCCCCTCCCTGCCTCTCCCGGGGGGAAGGGGGGGGGCGCTCGCCTACCTCCAGCCAAGCTCCGAGTTTCTTACCGCCAGAGCAACAACGGCCATAGAGAAAAAAAAGGAGGTGTTTGCATTTCGGGCATCTTGGAATTTTTCATAGAGTATCTATAGCTTTGATGACGTCATTGGGTACAGCGACGTTTTTATCCTGTCGATTTTCTTGGAAATGGTGTAATTTAAGGGAAAAAGTCATTCTATAAAAAGTGCTTGAAATTAAATAAAGAGTTGATTTAAGTAAAAAAATCGGACATTATGGTCCGTTTTTACAGCGTCAACATAACCCTCAACGAGCGTCTTGTTTACATTGATGACGTAGGTGGGTACAAATCCTCAAGATGCAAACACCTCCTTTGTTTTCTCTATGAACAACGGCTGCCGTGCTGAAGAAGAGAGCAGAAAATGGACCCCGGAGTGCCCGAGCAGAAAAGAGCGTGTCAAGAAAAGGATGTTTTTGTACCCCTTTTTTGTCGGACCGCATGAAATTTGGTCAGGGCGTCTAGCATCAGGAAAAACCGGAAAATATCAGGAATTTTGGCCGATCAGGAAAAAATCAGGAAAATCGGAAAAATCTGACGTTTTATCAGGAATTTTTTTTACGCGAATCTCCTCAGCGGAGAAAGTCTTGCTGCTTTTTGCCTACCGCGCCAGGAGTCGAGAAAAATCAGGAAAATATCAGGAATTTTCAAAATGAAAAAATGAGGAATTTTTTTATAAAATATCAGGAAAAATCAGAAAAATATCAGGATTTTTCAAAATTGAAAATTACTAGAAACCCTGTTGGTTCAAATGAGGCCGAAATTGTACCTTTTGATGAGACAATCTCCTAGTGACAGTTTTAGGTTAACCTCCGAAGTCCCCATGGCAAGATAAATGTCCTCCCATTTATTTTAGTAGTGCAAGAGACTCAGTGGCAAAACGACTTGGCCCTGTTTTTTTCAGCGAAGTCGACTTCTTTCTGAAACGATGCTGTTATACAGAAGGTTCCTCGTTTCAGAAAGTTTTCGCAGCGGAACATGAAAAAGAAACACATTTTTATGTTTTTTCCCTCGACCTTGCTCGTCGTCCCTCTTGCATTCGAGAGCTCTGCCAAAGCGCATTACGTAATCAACGAAGGGGCTCGACGGGATGGGTGGGGGGAGGGAAAAATATAAGAGGCAAACGAAGATAGGGCGGGACGAACTAACGAAATTAAAACTTGTTGCAGGTTCCGGCTAAGAAAGTATTACGCACATTTAATGTAATAATAATCGGGGTAATCGAACCATGGAGCTTTGAAATAAAAGATAGGAGCATGCAAACAGCTGAAAGAGGGAGGCAGCTAAATTAATTAATTACTTGCAGAGGCTGAAGAACTAGTGCGACGCCTACTCTCAGTTTACAGAATAAATTTTTACTCCCTTTCCCACCCCCCAACCCCTCCCACCGCCCTTATCAGGGTGGGGGGCGGAAAGGTGCGTGACGTCATAATATCGACACAGAATCGATCGCGCGCTGCGAATTCGCGTGGCAATGAGAGTATACGCGCTCGTCGGTCTCACGCACGCACGCGGTCGGTGGAAGTCGCACGCGCAGAGAAAAACCGCCGCTCCTCTGAATTAAGGGCGTATCTCTATTCTCAGGTGAACCCTGGCTAACATTGAGTTGTATGGCGAATAGGGCTCACGTTGAAATTAAGATACGCCCTCACGTCAGAGGAGCGACGAAATTTGCGGTGGAACTCTGAGAATCTTCGCAAGAGTTTTTTCGATCGGCGATAAGTTATAATTGATCAATCGAATGTTGAAATTTAGATAACTGTTTTATCAATTCTTTACTACGATCAATCTAAAATTAAGAAATTTTCCAATTCCCAGGTCAAATTTTTGAAATTCCGTACCAACACTGGAAAAAAAAAACACATTGGATCTAGAGTCCAGACTCTTAAAAACATCGACAAGAAAAAGGACTCTTGATTCAATCTGATTTAAGCTTAAATCAAGAACCAAGCTTCTTAATTTGAGCGGATTTCCTTTTGATTTAAGCTTAAATCTGATCGAATCAAGAGTCCCTTTTCTTGTCAATGTTTTCAAGAGTCTGGACTTTAGATCCAATGTGTGTTTTTTCCAGTGAAGCCTCCAAAGATTTCAGCTTCAAGCCCAATAGTCAAAGTGCTGATAACTTTTGGGAATACTGGATTTCAGGTGTAATTACTGAAATAATTGTCTCTCAATTTCCCGAATTAACACAGAAATTGTCTGGCATATTTATGATTTTTTATTCTTAAATGCCCTGTCACTACCCCATTTCAAGAGGCTCAAAACATATCGCGGCAATAGTTTTTATGAGCATCGAGCGATTAATTTGCGGGTTTTAACGTAAAATACGGAAACACTGGTCACGCGCCGCCGATGGCGCTGCAGGGCGGTGCGGAGCCAAAGTAAATAAACATTTGGACAGGGAGCGTTCTCATGCGAAAATGAGAACATACAAACGTGTGTACCATGCACATCCTCCTCGTTCGTCCAGCTTCTGGCATGCGAAAACACCGTGGTGTACAAGCAAAGTAATTAAACATTCATTCGTCCAGCATTTACGATCCGAGTCCGGTCGGTGTGGTCGACCCATCTCCGGTTGGGAACAGTGTCGCCCGACTGGATGAAAAACCTCTGCCAAATTTCGTCGCACCTTTAGGATGCTGCTTAATATTTACGTGAGCCCCATTTCGAGTATTAATCCATGCTTTCTGGGGCTCGTGAGTTTCCAAACATCAGGAACTTTTTTGGAATTGAAAATTTGGACGTGCAATAAAAAATCGCGTGAAAGATGGACGTATTTCTACCAAACAGACCTATGTGTAAGTGAGAAATATGGGGTATGCTCGTTAGTTCTCTTTGCGTAGGAGTGAATGAGAATAATAAAGCGCCAGTGACGTCAGCGGCAATGATCGAGCTGGGGAGCGACGAGCGCGATCTTCGTCGGGCGCTTTAACTCATGAGCCCTGTCCACAACGCTCTTTTGCCATGCCCGCGGCTCATGAATCCCGCATTCAGTTGGCACATAGGTCTGTTTGATAGAATGCAATATCCCGCTTATTCCAATTCTTCAAAAGGAACCACGCCCACTTTTACATTGTTTCTTATACAGATTTCTAGAGCACACCCCATATTTCTCACCTCCACATAGGTCTGTTTGGTAGAAATACGTCCAGATGAAAATAATTCCATAGTTTTCCCTAGAAAATCCTGGGAAGTGGCTTTCAAGAGCTCATTTCCGGATGAGAAACTCAACTCCAACCAACTCCGGTGGTTTCTCATCAGGAAATGAGCTCTTGAAAGTCAGGGAAAATCAGGGAATGGGCGTGGCCAAGAATTCTAGACACCATGGTTTCAACCAGTGTTCCAACTTCACCTCCAAGTTTTAGGAGCCGTTTGGCCCATCAAGTTCAATTTTTAGGGGCCATTGAAGATTTTTTAGGGGCCGAATTGAATTTTTGCCTATATATCACGGCGCATTTAGTGAAAAGTTATACGCAAGATATACAGTTACAGGACTTGCAAGTTGCAGCTCGCAGCCATTACTTGGGAAAGGGAAAGGCCAAAGGAATGATATTCCGATTTAAAACAAGGAGCTTTTAGTTTACTTAAAGTTTGTTCAATTAAATAATACTTTTTCTGACTTCCTATTATGAAAAGTAGTAGAACGATTCTATAGTATGTACGATAAGTAGTGCGATTCTCGATCTGCCGAGCCGCTGCCGCGACGAAGTTCCGCGCGCAACTGCTTGCTATGCGCGTTCAGTCCAGGCTGACTGACAAAAATCTTGAAATCATCAAACCGTAATTTAAGATTGCGACAATTTTTTAGGGGCCACGTTTGGCGCAGGGTCTTCATTTTTTAGGGGCCATGGCCGATTTTTTAGGAGCATTTGGCGACATGGCGCTCGTGGGGTTGGAACACTGGTTTCAACCAACATGATCGCTCATTTTTCCCTCGTCTCCTTTGTCTATTATATTAGTTAATCAGCCCGCAATCAGGCTGCATTTTGAATTTGAAAATTTCTTTAAATTAAAACAAAAAACAAACACAGACTTTAATTGTATTTAAATAAAAATTATTTCGCGCCAAAAAAAATCTTATAGGAAGAAAAAATAGAGACAGCATTTATTTCTTTAAACCGAAAATATTTTCTTTCCAATTCGGAAAAGCGATTTTTCGCCGTTCCTTAGTATTCAAATGTGTGGCATAATTCTTCTTCTTGTGAGTCCGTAAGTTAAATTGTAAAGTTTTACGCCCCGCCGCATACCTGCGTTGTCGATCAATATAAAGTTCCGTAACATCACGTTGCGTCATTATTCGCTCTCTTCGCGAAGGTAGCGTAATCTCGACGAGCATTGCTTCCCACGCTGCCGCCCTAAGATGGAACGGCTTAAGAGCCTGCGTGGATGCCACATTTCCTTCCATAAAATACGAACTTTTCAGGAAGGTTTTGCATATTTTTCCCCCAATTTTTGAGACATTTTTTACCGCAATTTAACCCCCAGTATCTGAAAATTTCGAGGGAAAATGATGGTAAATTTAAAAAAAAGGGTTATTTAGTGGGATAATTTGGCAACACTCGGATGTTCATTCGGCGTTTTTCCCTAGCACGGTAGCGCTGGTGTTTGTTGGTTCGGAAAGCTTGCGGGCGAGAAAAGTTTGTTGAAAAACTCGAAGCGCACAGCTCGGGGGGAAAAATCAAGATACACCTTGTAACTCTTCAAACCCTTCATCGTCGGAGCCTCGCTTTCGAGGCATCGGAATTCTCTTCTTTAATGGAGCCCCGCATAATTTCATGGAGGCATCAACATGAAGTCGATCTCTTCGGACTGTGTTGTCAGCCTGTTCGTTTGAAGACGTCTGGAAAGAACGTCCTGATCGTAAGCACGAAGCGCATCCTAAGGGTTGGGCCTCGAAGCGACCAGAGGGCACAGCCCCTTAGTGATCTCATAAGTTCACTCATTGACAGACTCCTCACACATCGCACGCTCGCTAAACAGTGCCATCAAAACGTGAGTCGCTTAACACACTCTATTGCGCCTTCATTTTCATTTGATACTGTGCAACACCTCCGGGTCGAAATAGTTGCTCGAAGCGCCGTGAACCAACCAACGCGCGGAACGCCAACTCCGTTCATCGAGCATGGATATGAATATGTCCGGCATTCATCAATTTAAGGTTCGCCTTCATCTGCGTAGTATAGGCAACAAACCATACCGGGGAGCGCGAATACTTCTCTATTCTACGGACACACAAGTATGTCGCTCCATGAGCACTGAAGGTAAGGATATCCAAACTGCGCTACGCAAAGCGAAGAGGAACTACGATTACTGGCTCAATTGAGAAACGACGCATGTGCATGTTTTCCTATGCTGTTAAGTGCTTTTGTGGATGAGCCAGATTGAGTTTCCGGCTATCTGGGGAACGTGGAATCGCACCTGAATTTATAGCAACCTAGAAATGTGAGGGGGAGTCAAGGAATTCCTAGGAAAATTCAGGAAAAATTGCAAGCAGCGTCCAGTAGAAGTGAAAGTAATTGAAAAAAGGAAAATTACAAGTAGCAATTTTACTCGAATTTCAGAAGAGAATTCCCAAATTTTGAAGTCAGGGAAAGTCAAGGAATCTGAAAATAAGGAAATTATGGAATTCCTGGAAATAGTTTGTCGATAAACCGTGACCATACAAGCCTTTAGAAAATTGCTCATACCGCTGATTTGCTTATCATGAAATAAGTAAGACCCTATTTTAGTCGATGATAATATTAATCGATTTTCAATCATGCGAACCGTTTCCAAGAGGCATTTGGCTGACTTTTGTCAATTTTACGAAAAACAAAAGATTTTTTAAATACAATTTTACACTAGACGCTACAGTAGGTCCATTCTCTCAAACACACAATCCTGGAATTGCTTTCTTCGGTAACCCGGACCCAGACATGGTTTGTCTTCGCGGTTTACAACCTCAGCGGGTCGATTATTGAAATTGATAGACAAAGCTATAGACAAAGGAGACAAAAGAGGTATGGAGAGATCCTATTGGTGAAAGCGGGTGGTTGCAATGGACAAAGGAGGTAGGTAATAGACTAACTAACGGCAACCCACGAGAGACCTGACAGTTAGTCTATCATTTTCTCCTTTTGTTTGTAGGAACCACCGGTTTCGACCAATAGGATCGCTCCATACTAGCTATGTCTTATTTGTCTATAGCTTTGTCCATAAATTTCAATAATCAGTCCGCTGGCTGGATGTTGTGCAGGTTAGCATCGTAGACTCAAACCACTACGAACCAGCTCTCATCGTGGACGTATCAACGTGACTTTCGACTCCTGATTGACATCCGATCATTAAAGACAGATTTATCTTCCGATAGCCAACCCTCCGAGGAGGGTAGTTTTTGGGCTGGAAACCGAAGGCCAGGTCATGGCGAGGCGAGGCGAGGCGCAATGTCGCCAAATTGCACCTCTGTTTCAATCGGAGAAAATGCGTTTTGAAGATCCCGCACTAACAGCCTCGGCTAGAGTACCTGTATAGCGAGAGTATAGACAGAATGTGAAACTCCGAAAATCCATCAAGCCTTCACCGATGTCTCCGCGAATAAAGTTAGGGCCCAGAAATGCAGCCAACCTATGAATCTCAATTATCCAGAGCGCTTTACTAATACAATTGTTACGAACCATCGTCCATAAAGCACGTATTTGACTTACTTGTCGTATAAATTTACTCATTTTTGCCGAAGAACGCTCATTTATGTACATTCTTAGCCATCTTGGTTAGAATTGGAATGTGCAGACTGGCAGTGTAATTTTGTGCGTTAGAAGTTGGTTAGAAGGGTGGCTGCACTTTTGGGCCCTAGGCCCTCCATGAAGCGATCTGTCCATACTCTCGCTATATAGGTACTCTAGCCTCGGCTAATCCGAAGTTAAGTTCGGAGGTCAACGCTTTTGACCACTGATGATTGATGAGCAACTTATTGAGCAAAATGTAAAAATGTCACCCATGATGAATGGTGAGCTTTCGGGTAAGCCCTTTGCTGTGCGAGTTTTAGTAAATTATGTCAGGATTGCGAAACCAATCCCTCAATTCTTTGGTCATTAGCCATCACCAGGTGAATCTGAACGTTAACTTATGAAAGTAACTTCTACCTCCTAGGTAAGATAGTAGTGCGTCTCTAAAATATATTGTCTCTGGTTTCAATATGCAGTCTTCTTGGATTTCCAAACAATTAATTGGGCGATTTTGGGATGTTTGGAGATGTCTCGTCTCGTTTAGCGGCCAACGGTTAAGTTTTTACGACAGGGCTCCAAAGAAAATCCATAGAGCATTTCAAAACTAGGTTTCACGGGTTCAGTCTCATTTTCAGAAACTGCATGGAGAATTTACCACAATACTTTTTTTTTTTTAAACCGAAGATGCTCTAGCTACCCTCTGTTCCTGGTTTTTTTTTATGTAATGGCAACCGTGTTCTAGCAATTGATCATTATCATTCTCCAGAAGTGAGTGCAATTAGAGAATTAGAAGTGAGCGCGCTATTGCTCGGAGAAAAAGTTCGGCTGAAATTCGCGCTCTAGTAATCGTTAGTTTCTCGTGACCTCTCGGCACTTGAGAGCGAATGTTAGTTTACTACCACTGAAAAGTTCACTAACGGGCATGAAACAGCGTAGCAAGTGCCGCCACGCATATGATGTGAACTGCGTTTGGAATTTCGGAATTATTTATGCTCAATAGGACTAAGTTGAACGCGAACCCTATGCAGACTATCAGACCCTAGGAAGACTCCCTAAAATCGTTTGGGTACTTGCAAATTGTCGACGTTAATATTTAACTACAATAAACAGGCCGCTCCTCGGCAAGACGACCGTAAGTGCTGTCTTCGGCATGCTTTTGTGGTCGCATTTTGGACACACAGAAAACACAATATAAGGTTAGAAATTGGCAGAAAAGGGCACTTGTTTCACTCAGTATGTGCAGCTCACCGGCTAAATACTGTCCATACGGTTGTTTGTCTGAAACAACTGCAATTTTTGCGCACTTACAGCTCTCTCCTAGGCCTAGGACTCGTTTTTATACAAATTAGACAAATCGTACTGTTTTAGCTGAATCAGTGATTTCAACCAAATTTGATCTGACGGATTTTGAAAAAAAACTCGAATACTTAAATTTGAGCGTTTCGAGAACTAGGCAGAGTTGCTCTCCAACATTTTCCGAATGTGTTGGCAACGCCGAGAGGGCTGGTTTCCAAAATGCCGGGAGACATGTGTTACTAGGCCGAACAAAAAAGGCTGGAAAGGAAGAGAAAAGGCCTCAAGATGGAAGCAAGGGCCCTCTCATCACGGATATTTATATCCCGTTAAACATCGCCGGCCTCGCAAGGTGGATAGCATACAGTGTCGGTTCTCATGGCCGCGGCGCACAGTGGATCGAGTCAATCAGAGAGGTTGCACATGAAATGTTAAACTAAAACTGCAAATTTTGATATTTATTTCGCCACATTTTTTTATTCCAAGAGGTGTTTCTGGAAGGAAATTTCACGAAAAAACCAATGGAACCACTTTTACAACCTCAAAGTTTTGTATAAACCGTGTTACAGGCTTTTAAAGTTTCTAAATTTTGTCCGAGCTCTCCTATTGACTCGATCCACAGTGCGACGGCTCGAATCTGGGCAACAGATTGCCCTTTCTGGGGCGGGGGTGGCGAGGCGGGGATCCCTTTTTTTCCGCTGCCCTTCCTCGCTTTTCGTTACTTCTTGGCTTCGTTCTTTACCTGTTTTGCCGCCGTTCCCGGCCCTGGTTTTCGCGCATTGTTCGGCTCCTGTCTCATTTGCGCTTCTCCAGTCTGATTTATCTCTGGGTTTGGCTTTTTCTTTCTTTGGTTCCGCCTTTTTTTATTTTTCCCTTTCTTTAGTTCGCCTTTTTTTTACTATTTTATCTTCCTGCAGTTTTCTGCGGACGGAACCTTGTGCACGGTCAAAGAAAGAGACACGGCTGTTTTGACAAGGAAACATCAACACCGTGCAAAAAAACCAGGAAGGTTACTTTGTAGTGGCCGAAACATTTTAAAACGCTCCTGAGGTGAAATATTTTTCCAATGATTTTCTCTATATCGATGGCCAAGTGTGAAACCACGTATCTCCACTGCGGTGTTTTTAATTTCCGTTTCTGTTTTGTTTTTGCGAAGAGGAACATGCCCACTTTATGGCTTGAGATCTTTACAGAATAGCCCTCCAACAGAAAAGAAAAATCAAAGCTGTTTTCAAGAAATTTCGTCGACTGGTTTTCTGTAAAGAAAATGAAGCATGATAGGTAGTCTGCGACGTTGCACGCGGAGATACGTGGTTTCGCACTTTGGCCATTAAGTGTGATCGTCTTTGAGAAGAGGTACCAATATAGTCTGAAGGCAAGAAAATTAAGTCAATCGGAATATGTAAAAATAGTTTGTAAAATTATCAAGGGAATTCAAGAAAACGTGAAAACCTCAACTTAATGAGGAAAAATTGCTGTC
Organism: Bemisia tabaci; assembly: GCF_918797505.1. Lineage (NCBI taxonomy): Eukaryota > Metazoa > Arthropoda > Insecta > Hemiptera > Aleyrodidae > Bemisia > Bemisia tabaci. The sequence continues at coordinate 51,409,395 of NC_092794.1, forward strand.
TAATCTAAAAACAGAAAGTTTAAACCCCTATAAAAACTATCTGTGAGGGGCTTAAAAGCACTGAAATATCCACCTGTCAGCTCTAACGAAACCTTTGATTTTATTATAATCGTACTTGTCATATAACTAGCGTTCGCACTCACGATTAGTCGGGCTTAATACTGTCAATTAAAATCCTCCCACTCGTATTATCGATGCGGCGTTTCGAGCTGCTTTCTAAATACTGCATCGACTGGAATCGCAACAAGGATGTAGAATTGAACGGATTTTAAGAAGGGCGTAACTGCAAACTTTTCTAAACTGCCAAATCATCAATTGAATAAAAAAAGGCCGATAATGCATGTAAAATCTCTGTAAAACATTCTCTTACTTATTGTAGTTGGAAGGGTAAAAGCTCAGATAACACGTGTAAACAAGACCAAAGATTCTGATACCACTATTCAAACTCTCGAGAGCGCCTACTGCCTACCCTCTCAAATGAAGGAAAATTGAATGCAAGAAGCTGTACCATGTACTGAGTTCGTATTTTTCATGAAAAATAAAATTTTGAAATTTCAGCTGAAATTTCAAGCTTTCTTTGAAAAATTGATTTTTGATACTATAATCGGTAAACCTGTACCCTTTAAACTAGTGACAAGTGCTTCCTAGGCGAATTAATCACAGAACCATACTAATAAATACTTATAAGTTTCACCTAAATGCGAAAAAACGAAGAAACAACTAAGAATAAAGGAGAGGGTGAACTCCCAGACTCGCCACACTCGAGAGCGAGACTGAAGCATAAAATGAAGAGACTATTTAATCTATGAGTGAGGAATCCATGAATGAATGACTACTGTGTTCCATTGTGACACCTCTCTCTTTTCTCTAGAGAAACAAATAGTTGATTAAGGAAAGCCTACTCGTCCTATGCTATTCTATCAAAGCAAAGCACCTGATTGGCTCATTTAAATTTTGCCGCTCTCAAGAAGAATTAGAATTTGAATGAGTCGATCAGGGTTTGATTTGCTTTATTTGAGTAAGTGTAAAAACTTAGACTGAGAGATTTTATTCACATTTTAATGAATGAGAAAGGTGAGAGGACTTTTTCAAAAATTGAAAATAAATTATTACAAATGAAACTGTTTTTTTGCTGCAATATTCAAGTCAGATTTATTTTTTTCATCAAATGCCATGTGCTTCCCAATTTTTAGCTGAGTTTTTTTGTCATAAATCAAAAATGCTACTCTGCATTTTTATCCGTGTCTGTGATAGCAAATGTTTTTCATTAATGTTTTGTGAATAATTTATTTTTCATCTTAGGTAACATACGGAAATTCTTCAGGCTGTTCTGAATTCTTCGTATTTTATCTTTGTATTTTCCCATGAAGGAAACAATACAATAACACAATTGAATTATGAAAAAATATCACAGTATTCACAGATCACAGCACAGCTACGAAACAAACAGCACGGTTTTGTTAATTTTTGAGGTTATGTTTGGAACCGGTAGGTAGTGCATGGTGAGGTGAGGGGAGCGGAAGTGGCGCAAGGATTATGGCGGAGCAACCTAACAACACCAAAATACACTTCACACGACTTAATATTTATCCAAATTTCCCCAGAGAGGTTCAACTTACACTAATTCATGTGCAAGTCTTATTTTGTGTATTTTTGGTAACAAAAATTCAATTTTTCAAAAAAATTGAAAAATAAAAAGCCTTTTGAAATTTCAGTGAAATTTCACGTGAAATTTCAGTGAAAAATACGCTTGAAATTTCAAGGGCGAACTCAGACCATGTATAAAGTGTCTCAGGATAATGTTCACGGAATTTTATTCTCTGTACGTAAGAGTTATGTAGAGGCGGAATTACCAACATTAGATTGTTTAATTTTCCGCGATTTGCAGGAAACACGCGATTTAACCTTTCTTTCGCGCAAATTTAAAACGTTTTGCGCTTACGCGCGTTGCCTCTCCCATTTTTAAAACTCATTTTTGGAGTCATTCCATTTTCGCTCGCAACAATCGTGACACACCGGTCGTATGATCGAGAGGGTTTTTAGTGGTAGCGTGCTTTGCGATGTATCGATTGATCTGCCTTTGAAACCTATGGGAAGGAATCAATTAACGAACACCCTTAATAACGATTCTTTTCTATAGCCTCAAATGGGGAAATGTCGAAAATCGATAATTCACGCCATTCCATACGGAGCACTGGATAAAAAAAAAAAAAAAAACACACATTGGATCTAGAGTCCAGACTCTTGAAAACATTAACAAGAAAAATGACTCTTCATTTAATCAGATTTAAGCTCAAATCAAAAGGAAATCCGCTCAAATTAAGAGGCTTGGTTCTTGATTTAAGCTTAAATCTGACTGAATGAGTCCTTTTTCTTGTCGATGTTTTTAAGAGTCTGGACTCTAGATCCAATGTGTTTTTTTTTCCAGTGAGGAAAAACGCCGCCCAAAAAATCGTGTTACCGATGAAATTAAAGTGCAGGAAAAATTCGCTATCAAATTCGACGAGGAAAATTCGTATTTTACGAGACATCCGGTGACACTGGTGCTCGCACGGCGTTTTTTTCTCGGCACAGCAGTACAAACTTCCGTTTTTTCAGTTGCGCGCGTGCAGTTTATTCAGTCCGCGTTTGTATTCACAGGCATCGCCGATAATTATTTTTCAGGCCGTTGAATTTTCATCGATATTCCTCCTCCGTGCGGCGCGGCGCGGCACCTTTGCTCGCGATCAAATTAAACCCGGGTGTTGAATGTTGAACGCCACCGCGCGCGCTGGAGCCGTGCTCAAACCAGCGTTTTCAGTGTAAATAGACCGGAATGGCCAATATTGAATGGGTTTTATATTTGAAGTATTTTAATCGGAAGTCGGGGCTCTGTTTGTCAATGCGGAAAAAAACCTCTTTTACGTCATGCCCGGATTTACGGCAGTGGCGTGGCGTGCTTTGCGATATATCGATTGTTATGCCATTTAAACCTATTGAAAAGGATCGATAGACAGGGTGTTCGCAGCGAACGCCTTAATAATCGATTCTTTACCATAGGTTTAAATGGCATAACAATCGATATATCGCAATACACGCCACGCTACTGATTTACGGGGAGCGAGCGTCCGTTTTCGAAATGAGAAGTGAAGGGGTAGGTTAGACACTCTCCAGAGCAAATTATTATTTTTTTCCCTATCGGACTGCCCTCCGCTTGCCCCCCCCCCCCTCTCTACTTTTTTTTCCGTTTTAAAAATGGAAGAATCATTTAAAAGCCGCGGGTTCTCAGTATTAATTTAAAATCATAGGACCGTCAAGAACTGTGTCCTTCATTCTGTTACATAAAATTCTCGGCGAATATCCGTTTAGGAATAAGAATTTTCTTTTCCTGTTAGTCTAAATTTTTCTCTCGGGTGCCTTCTTCGAACGACGCTCTCTGAAATTCTCCAAGGATTCTACGCTGAAATTCTGATGTTAAAAAATGGATGTCCGGTGAACGTGAAGAAACTCATCGGAGTTGTTGTACTTCCTCTACCTCTCTTTTCAATGGACTGATGATAATGATAATATTGTGGCAATAAAACTGTTTTGCTTTTAATTTCCTTTGAATTATCAATTTGTCAAAATAAAGGCATATAATCGTTCGAGGAAAATACAAATGAGTTATTTTGCTACAATCAAGGCTGTGTTTATCAGAGACAATAGTAGAAACACATGTAAGGTGTAGCAAAACAAACGAACACACCTGTTACTTGATTTTAAAGAACACGAGTAAAAATGCAGAGGATTTTTGGGGGAGAAATTTGGGTCTTAAATCTCCATTTGTGCCAACCCTAAATGAACCGCTATTTAAATCCCATTTTTTTTTTATGGATTTTCATGAGATTTTAACATCCATTTTAACCCCCGTTTGTTTTTTGGAAGGTGGGGGTAATCTAAGTGCGCTCTGAAATACCGAAGTAGAAAATAATGCACTGAACCGCTTAATTTTAGCAGCATTGCAAAGCTTTTGAGCATTTTTATTGCGTGCTAATCTTCATTGCGAAAGGAGGAAAACTCGAAATTTTTATCCCCTCTTCGTTTCTTTCCGCGTTTGTGCTTCACGAACCCAAATTCGCTTCAATGTTGCCAAACCGCGATTGTACAAACCCCTCGTCCCCCGCGAGCTAAAAAGGATCGTAAACCAGGCAATTTTTTCGCTCATTGTCAGGATCCAACGTTTTCCCACATCGCTTCGCTTACAGCATTTACATACTGCTGCAAGCCTGCTAACCACGGAAGGACCAGCCGAGTGCAGCTTCATTCTCCTGTCTCCCTTCCCTCCCCTCCCACCCCCGGCCCGACTTGTCCTTGAGTTCGCTCCGGCCTGCGAGATGTTTATTTTTTATCTTCCCTATTATTCCTATATATTCCCGATCGGTTAGCACTAGTGGCGGCCGGTGGGGAGGGGGGGGGGGAGGCAGGACTGGTTGTTGCGATGCCCCGGCCGATGGCATCCTTGCCAGCTCGGAGGGTAACCCTGAACTCCCAGGCTGTGCTCCGCGGGATATCCTGTTGATTTTCTTTGGGAACGGCACCCTGTCGCAGCAGACGCATCCATGCACCGTGTTAAGTATAATGCAACTCCCCGCCCCTCCGCCGCCGCCTCCCTTCACGCCTGTTCGCACCGCATGCCGCCGAGCCTGAGGTTCCAGGCACTATGATTTTATAAGTTTTCCAGTTCTCTCCTCCTGAAAATACTCGGGGAAGAATTTATGACCTGCATACTGATGGAAACTAAACCAGGAGACGGAGGTTGCCGAATGGAGTCGGGAACGAAAGAGTCACGACTTGAGGCTATATTCGTAGTCGTCTCTTCTTCAAGCAGTTCCTTTCCTGAAGAGGTCCTATTTTTTATTTCGAGCGCCAGGGATAAGGAATAATATAGCTTACGTGATAATTTTGGCGAAAATGTATAAACGACTTTGCCGCATTCTTCAGTTTTAAATACGCAAGCTGATGTTTTTAGTTGTTCCCAAAATTTCGTATGAAAGCGTTGTACAGATGCTGTAATGTATAAAAAAAAATACAAATCTAACCTCAGCATTTCAAAAATGACGAAGGTTTCTCTGGTATTGTCCCATAGGGAGCTATCAAATTGTCATGAAGGGAGGTTCAAGGGAGCCCTCAAAATAGCATCTCCAGAGAGACAATTTTTGCCAACGTCGAATAAAATTTGCATATAACCATGGAAAAAATATATCTGCAAGGGATTAGAATGATTTGCCACAGCATAAAGTACAAAATACGGAAGAAAAATTTCATGATTTTGACAAACTTTAAGGTAGGTGCTAACCTACCTAAAAATTTAAAAAACTCGCAAGATATTGTCTTCCTTTTTTGTACTTTTTGTAGTAGTAAATTATTGTCAAAAGTTCCCTTTTTTTCATCGTTGAAGGAAAACTTCTTCAAGTCTTTTAGATACTTATTGAAATTTTATGAAAAGTGAACGTCTAATTTAATAGAATTTTCCGCTCTTGAATAACCACATCGTCCCTATAGAAAGCCAATTCGAGCACTCCGCATCCATCCGTCAAAATGAAGAACATTCGAAGTTCGTCTATTCCCCCCTCCCCTCACGGGGTACGCTTCCTTGCTGAACCGAAACCACAGTACAAAGATCCGCAGTTTTCCCTCAGCAAGTGAATACGATTTCAACCCTTCCGCGCGGGACGGGGCGGTGGCAGGAAAGTTTATCGAAATCTTCATCCCTAAACGGAAAAGAAGACAGTTCAATTCCGATCGCGCGCCGGGAGAGCTTCATCCCCTGAAACGTAGCTCGCGGTCGTCAATGTCGATCCGCCTTGTTTCCTTTCCATCCTCTCCTTTGAAGGGAAGCAGGAAACTCGTGCTCCGGACAGGGAACGTTCCGTCATTTCCGGAATTTGTTTTGATTTTCGAAACCCTCCCGCCTGAAACACACCTCTCTTTCTCTCTCCGGCGTATCGAAAGGATTGCGGACCTGTTGAAGTAAAAATCTGAACCACCGAGTCGGTACCGCTTTGGTTATTCTTCACGTTAAGCCACGCGTCTTACCACCCCTCAAATATGGCATATGAGGACGAATTTGAGATTTGAAGAAAGAGAAGCTGATGAAGGAAGAGGAGGAAGAGAATAAGAAAAAAGATGGTAAGTAAAAAGAGGAAGAACAAGAAGAAAAAGCGTAGAAATATAAGAATAGGAAAACGGGAAGGGAAAGAAGAAGAAGTTAAAGGAGGGGAAAAGGAACAGAAAAAAAGAGAAGAGAAGTAATGATAATCAGAAAAAAAGAATTAAAAATGAGGAACAGTAAGCGGGATAAGAAGTTGAAAAAGTGACGGATTAAAAAGAGAAAAGGAAACAACCTCCTTTTCTCCCTTTTTTAATCCTCTCTTTCTTCTTCATTTCCCTCACTTCGTCTTCGTCTTCTCCTTTTCATCTCTTTGATGAGGAAGAATATGACTTTCAAATCGGTAGCACCCGTGACTGCTATCACAACGGATGATTTAATGTCCTAGGTCAGTGTTTTATCATCTTAGTGTCCTTTATTATCGAGAAATGTTGGACATGAAGTAACACTGAGCCTCTAATCGCACAAGTCGCAAGCAGTCTGCACTCGCTGACAGTTTGCAAGCAGCAAACGTGTTTACTCGTCCAGTTGCAATAATTCGCATCGACATAGAAATCACTTCATCGATGAAGAACTTCAAAAGCACGAGCTCGATTTGGAGCGCCTTCAAATGCGGGTGATACACTCCGCTTTGTCAGGGAGTTAGTTTAGTTGCTTAACCTAACCAAACCCAATTGAAGTCATTGAGTTTACTACACGCACTCGCAAGAGTATCACCTATTGCAGTGCATGAGAGGAGAAAGAAAGTCTGTGTGAATATTTTTAGCATAACAATCAGTACTTTCTATTTTGTATCCTTAGTTCGGTATCATTACATTTTTCCATTCAACACGCCTAGATAGCAATTTGCCGGCAATCGCTATTTGACGGCGACGTACGCAAACAAGTGCTTCGGAAGACTCGTGTTTGCTGTCCGGAGGGAAAAGGACTCACACACAGTGGCGAATCTTTAAAGTTGGCATTTTTGTTTTTTCTCCATTTGAATCCATTGAAAATATCGATTTTAGGCGAGGTAAGCTGCCTCACCGAAAATGATTGCTTTCCATACATTTAAATGGAGAGAAAACAGTGTTGTCAACTTTCAAGAGTCGCCACTTGTGGAGGCATAGTCAAGTAATTTTTGTCAAGATTAATAGAAGATTCAAAATCTTCATGTATCAGCGCACTTCTTCTCCAATACTTAAGAGATTATTTCTTCTCGCGGCCTGGCTCCTCTCCGCTGAATTTGATTCATCAATTTATAAAAATCGCTGTGATGAATTCGTTATCATGACGTCAAGGTAAAAACGAAAATGACGTCATCTGACACTCCCGATCGATAGCCTCCGAGCACAGGAAAGTGAAGAGTTGATCCCCTGCCAGAAGACAGTTTTCATTTTTCAGATGGGCCGGGAAAGAAAGATTCGAAGCCTTGTGATTCAGATTATAAAGTTGCCACATCTTCACACCGAAAAAAACTCCAGCCTTAAGAGCCGTACTTACGGGCTATATTGACGTATAGACGTACCGTCCATGTTCCGGCCTTAGAGGCCGAAAGTTCTGAGTATAGCACCCGGAACAGTCAAAGCTTCGACTACAGCACCCAGAACTTACGGTTTCAGGTCCCCTAACGGATGGTATGTCTAAATATTCCGTAAGTTTTTTTTCAGTGCAGAGGTATAGTTAACAATAGTATCCAGTCCCTCCCTTTGATAATGATGATGATCAATCCAACTGCCTTTAATGAATAAACTGTACAGCCTTTTTATTATCCCACTTGAACGGCATTCTGAAAGAACAGTTCAAGTGCATTCCAGTTAAAGTCTCATTAGCTATCATGTTTTGCTGTTTTAACCGAAAATCATTCAACATCAATTTTAAGTGCAGTCCCAAATCAGCATAATTCTTAGAAAAAACCACATCAATTTTGATCAGAATTTGAACACAAAACTCCAAACTGAAGACGTTAAGCATTCAGCCATATGTATGCTTTGTTTTTTCAATGGAACTGTATAAAATTTTTTTGTAATATACCTTAATTTACTTATAGTATCGCTTTGGTTTGTTTCAGGTAAGCCGACTTGTTGCCATACGTTTGAATTATTATTATCAGGAAAATGGTAAGTTAAATATTTTTCAGAGACCTCGCGCGCACCTGAAAAAATAAAAAATATGACCTCGCGCGCACGTGGAAAAATAAAAAATTGATTTATTAGCAGTGGTTTTGTGAGAATCAACATACTCTAGAGTTTGAATACCAAACTTTAGTTGAAAAATGAGAGTAATAAAAATTTAAATAGTTCAGTTTTCATTTCAAATTGAAGAGAATATGCTTTTGGGAAAATACAACCCCCCCCCCCCCCCCCCCCCCCGTCTGAAAATGTTAACTCGATCGAAAGGAAAGAGTCTTTATTTAATTTTGTTGTACTGTTAAATGTAAATGGAGCGTTTACATTTGTATTGGTGCATTTCCATTGGGAATCATCTGCACTTAAATCGTGTGAAAATTCTTCACTTTTTTCCCTCTTCTTTTTGTTTTTGACTTTAAGGTGATGAAATAAACTCAATTAGAGTAGGAAAACTTTCCTTCAAACCGAAGATACTATTCGTTCTCAAAAATGAAAGTAAGCTCCTCAAAAATTCTTATCAGTGAAGTTTTGTCACAATAATTTTGATTCACTTCGGAAAAAAAACTTGCACCCTTCCCTCACTGGAAAAAAAACACATTTGATCCAGAGTCCAGACTCTTGAAAACATTGACAAGAAAAAATACTCTTGATTCAATCTGATTTAAGCTTAAATCAAAAGGAAATCCGCTCAAATTAAGAGGCTTGATTCTTGATTTAAGCTTAAATCTGATTGAATCAAGGGTATTTTTTCTTGTCGATGTTTTTAAGAGTCTGGACTCTAGATCCAATGTGTTTTTTTCCAGTGCTTTCTATCTGTAAATATTCCCCCTGAAACCACCATTCTTGATTCCCTGGACCCTAGACTCATCTTTGCGCCCACACATCCAATCTGAGGACTTGAGCGAACATCCACTCGAAAAACATCAACCCTTTTCACTTGGTTCCGGGCGTTGGGTCCTTCCGCGCGAGGTTCCCGACGGTAGTTTTAACAAGCCGGGCGTAGAAACTGATTAAGAGCGTACATGGTCAGTAACAAGATCAAACCCACGGCTACATCTGCGGTGAAAAATGGCTTTAGAGAATGAAATTACGCGGCCCTTTGAGGTGCCGACTCGCGGATTCCGTGGGAAAAAACCCCGGAAAATCTGGTGGGCGTGAGCCGGCACTTTAAACGCGAGGAATGAACCATCCGCCTAGTCTAAGGTTCGTCGTGAAGCTTTCAACCCTCCGAAAAGGCTCAGACTTAATGGTGTGAGGCGTTGTCGAAAGAAGGACCTTGCAAAGTATGAGATTTAAAGCAAACGTATAGTTAGACCACATTTTGAAATGGAGAATTATACCATGTTCAGCTCTTTTGAGAAAGAACGTCTGTTCTGTTAATATTCCCTTCTGCAGGGTACACTGAAAAAAAAACCACATTGGATCTAGAGTCCAGACTCTGAAAAACATTGACAAGAAAACGGACTCTTGATTCAATCAGATTTAAGCTTAAATAAAAAGGAAATCCGCTCAAAGCAAGAGGCTTGGTTCTTGATTTAAGCAAAAATCCGATTGAATCAAAAGTATTTTTTCTTGTCGATGTTTTTAAGAGTCTGGACTCTAGATCCAATGTGTTTCTTTTCCCGTGTACGTCGTTGCAGGAGTGAATGGTCAATTGTACTATGTTTGCAATAAAAAATTAGCATTTCTAGCTTACTTGTAAAAGCATCTATCTGCATGATGATTTCCCTATGTGGATAGGTTCTCTAAAGGATTGATTCCTCGTTGCAAAATATGGTCTAATTCTAGTTCGAAAACTCGCAACCCTCGTTTTTCGTCTCAAACCGTGAAACACGAACGATAAGGCGCCCCTTCAAATCGAAGGTCAGGCCAAAAAATTACCGTAAAGGAAGGACGCTAATCTTCCGTAAAACACTTCTCGTGTTTCACCCGAGTTGCATGTTTGCAAACACGCCCCCCCCCCTTCTCGTCTTCCGCATTCGCTTATTGCAACCCCTCCTCCTTCGCACTCGCGTATTACAACCCTTCATCCCCTTCCGCATTCGCTTATTACGATTCGCCAGCATCGGCACGCGCGGGGTGGTTAGTTTTCGGGTCAAACTCAAACTCGAAGTTGGTCGTAAGCAATTCCCTTTCGTCTCGAGACGGCACACCACCAATATCTACACTGCCGTGCGAAGGGAAAACGTCGTATGAACCTTCAGACTTTGCCAAATTTCATTTGGTAAATCACGGATTTTTTGGAACATTTGTAAATATTTTTATTCCGATTTTTCTGAGAATTTGTTCATAATTCGATCTAAAGCATGGCGCCCAGGACCAGGAGTTTGAGTAACCAGGAAAAACCGAGATTTGTCTGGGAATGAAACATTTTAGGAAAATCAGGGATAAATCAGGAAGTCGATTCTAGAAACCGAGAGTTTCTTCTTTTACCGCTCCAAGACCATTTTGTTTTCAAAAGTTCTGGAAGTATAAAATACCTATTGTTATTAAGGTCCACGATATTGCACCTGAGTTGCAATTATTGATGTTATGAATCACATATTTTAATCTTGATCATAGAGAAACTTACTGACATCTGGTCAGTACCATATGACACAACGAGATCTTCTCTCGTAAATACGCCAAAGAAGAAGAAAGGATAAAAAAAAAAAAATTCGATGTTCATATTTACCCAGATTACACGGAATAGAATAGGTTGCCGATAAAACAATAAAATTGTCAAAAAATATATCTTGATATGTTTCAAATGTACATTTTACAATGATGGAAAGCTAATTTAACCACGGTGGAAAGGGGGGTTAAATTAGCATTTTTTCATTGTAAAATCTACATTGAAACATGTCGGACATTTTTTTTAACCACAAAATTGTTAAATCAGCAATTTAATTTTTTTCTGTGTATTATATTGTTTTCCCCAAGAAAATTCCGGGAAAGTGAGAGAAAACTCCAATTTCTCATCAGGGGATGAGCTTAAGCAAGAACTCCGGGCACTATGCTCTGAAGTGTCCGAAACTCTCAACATCCATAACTTTCCTCAAAAGTAAATATTTTCCAAGAGGAAATTTGGCAGCATTCGAATGCTCTTACGACGTTTCTCCCTAGCTTGGCAGTACAAGCTGTGGTTTACTTATTCCTCCGCCGCCGCCACTACCACCACCAACAACAACAACAACGCGAACAAATTCTTCACATTTCGCGTTCGCCCTGTTTGCTCTCGGAGGCACAACCTTCCCACACCCCGGCCCGGCGCACTATGGTCCGAATAGCCGGTTTAAGCGGCAATAAATCGAAAAAGTGAAGTTTGGAAAAAGTTAGATTTTAAGCAGTAGATCGATAGTACATACTGTAGAGAAGACTCCTGTAAAATTTCACTTCGATTAAAGCACTAATAAAGATGTGACAAGCCTGGGAAGTGCGGCGCGCGGAGCACTTTATGAGTGCGATTCCAGTTACCGAGCGGCAGTGCTGTGTTTAAGGGCTTGTTTTCGTCGTTTCACCGTACCTGAAAGTGTTTGGGCACTTGATTCACAAAATATAAGATAAGTTTAAGATGTTTCATGCTGAAACTGTTCTTTTTCATCATATCTAATGTTCTAGATTAACCCTTAGACATAGTCACTTTTTTCAATAAATTCGCAAAAGTAGGACCCAAAAAATATCCTTTGCACCTCTGAGCACCTCGTAATTTTACTCGGAAGTTATTGTCATGACTCTAGACTACCTTTTAGTCTGAGTGGCAGATCAATCACACACAATCGCCTCAAGTTATTTCTCATGAAAAAGACGTTTTCGCGTTTCTTATCACTTACAACAATTAGCTATCATATGCCATTGACGATGACTTTTATCATGTTCCATTGTCATATTCTAGCAAATCGAATGCATTAGAGCCTAAATCTGCCCAGGCAGAATAATACGAGTTGATGGGGTTGATCGGGACCAATTGAAACTTGTGCTCAAGAACAGCAAAGAATCGCCTCGGGAGGCTACTTTGAGGCCCCGTAAAAGTTTTTTTTTTTGACGTTTTAAGTGTTTCAAACATATAATCTATCAGTGTAGATATATGTTAGCATAAGTTTAGCTTGGCAGACGAAAACAAGTCTAAACAGTTGATCGGTGGGACTTGAAAGTAAGGCTCCCGAGCAATGAAATTGTCTTAGGAAGCCACTTTGAGGTCCCGTAAACGTTTTTTTTTTTACGCTTACCCATGTTTCAAACAAATAATCTATCAAAATGGATATATTTAAGCTTAAGTTTAGCTTGGCAGACGAAAACGAGTTCAAACGGCTGATCGGTGGGACTTGAAAGTAGGCCTCTGGAGCCATGAAACGTAGAAGTATTATCCTGAGCTGTCTTTTTCAACTTCCCTTGATAGTAGTGTTTGACGAGGCTCTACTTTTAGCTTCTTATAGTCCATCCAATGTAAAATTAATTTTTAAACTTATAAAAAAAAAAAAAAAAAATTTACCGGGAATCGAACCCGGGATACCATGATGACAGGTGAGACGCGATGTCAACTGCTCCACCTCGTCAACGTGATCCTATTGCCTCAATTTAAGGTTTCTGAACAAAATATTACCACAGTTATATAAAGTATAAAAATGTTAAAAATGGATTTTTCCTGAAGAATAATAGCATTTTTGCACTCAGCGACCCTAAAAACCCCTGAAAACTCATGTTGCGAGGTTTAAACATACATATCTGATTTAATGCCGCTTAAACCGGCTATTCGGACCATAGTGCGGCGGCACGCTCTGTGTAATTTCCGTGTCTGTGGCGTATGCTCGGAGCGAATCGTGAGATGCAATGGATCTTCCGGCTTAGTCGCGTCTATTTCGGGGATCGGAATTTCCACGTCTCTTCGGGCCCCGAAAATGAGGACCGTTCCCGAAGACGGTGTCTTGCGGAGACCCCGTGGATTCCGATGGATCACGAGATAGGAGAAGAATTAAAGCATCGCAACTTATTATGTTTTCTCATCAAAATTCCGCGCGAAACGCGTTCAACATCCATGGTCGAAGTCGGGATTCCCGCACCCGCACGCTACCAAACATTGTTAAAAAAATCTTTTAAAATTTAAACGGAATTCTTTTTTATTAAAAGAATTTTTTTGCCGAGAGTAAATTTTTTGAGTTAACTTTATGTTCAGGTAATTGCAATATTTTTTTTCAAGTCAAGTAAAATTAATTTGTCAAATAAGACAATGATTAAAATTAATTTACTTTACCTCAAAAAAATTTTCTGTCAACAAAAGAGAATTTTGTTTTAACGTGCAGAAATAATGAGCTTCAATTATTTTTTTCATTGTAATTATTTTCATAACACAAGATTAGAAAACTAACCGACAATGGATTTGAGGTTTCGGCTGTTTTCTCCCCAAAAACCAAAGAAAACTCTCCGAAAGTTTCCCGAAAAAATGTTGAGTATTTTTTTTTTTTTTTTACAATAAAATTCATAACATGAATTTTACGACGTTACACATGAAGATGCTCATTTTTCGACTTTAAAATTTCAAAATCCGTTCTTCGAAACATCACGACGCAAATCGCTCCACTGACAAGTTCATCTCCATGGACTAGACGAAAGAAGGTTTTTAAGTTTGTCCTCTGACTGTCACGTTTGAAGTTACATTGAACCATGTTTAATGCTAAATATTGTAATGTAACCCACCCTAAAATGCAATTCTTCGCTAATGTAAAGCAGAGTCGGTTACCCTTTTCTGCCAACCAGCCGTAACAAGCAAATCATTAGTTTTCCAAAAAAAAGAAAAAAGAATAGAAGAGTAAGAGCGAAAACTCGGTTTCGTTTTGCTGAAATGCTGAATGCAGTCCACTTGAACTTGAGTAGAAGCCACTGTTCATGTTAAGTAAATACGTCCATGCTCCCATCCATGCAGACGCGCGGCGCACTGTGGATCAGGTCAGTGGGAGAGGTCGGACAAAATTTGGAAACTTTAAAAGCTTATAACTTCATTTATACAGACTTTTGAGGTTCCTAAAGTGGTTCCATCGGTTTCCTCGTTAAATTTCCTTGCGGAAGCACCCCTTTAAAATGTGATGAAATAAACATAAAAATTTGCAGTTTTAGTCAAAAGTTTCTTGTCCGGCCTCTCCGATTGACTTGGTCCTCTGTGCGGCGCGGAGGCGTGAGACGTTAGATCATGGACCCATCATTCATCACTTCCCGTAAAAAAAGCGATTTATGCTCCCTCTCGCCGTTTCTCAGCTCTAAACGATCTACCAAAACCTACAGCTAGTTCTCGACGTCGTTATCCATCACATTTGACTCGATGTTTTTCATCACTCACAGAGTCGCTGTGATAATGTAATTGCTGATGTGTAATTATCGTATTGTATATTATGTGGATCGAACGGTACCCACAAAGGGCGTTATAAGGAAGGATCATGGGCCCTTTGGACCACCCCTGAGCACACACATAGGGCAATGCGCTGTTCTGCGAGCTGATTATTAACATTGATAGACAAAGAAAACGACGGGAAGTCGGAGCGATTTGGTGAAAACGAGCAGTTGCATTCGACAAAGGAGGTAATTAATTGACACACATTTGACATTTTAATGACATTAATTGACATTTTGATTTTTATTTATCGGTAACCCACTAGAAGATCATAGTCATTTTCGCCCTTACACTTCAATAACTACCCCTTTCAACCAACAGGATCGTTCCATTCCCCCTTTGTCTTCTATGTCTATCGCTTTGGCTATTAATTTCAATAATCAAGCCGTTGTCGTGTCCAAGAAGAACGCCGTATGTGCAATAGGACGTCGTCAAATTTCCTTTGATATTTGATACGAATTTTCTCGAATACTTGTGGAAAAATATTTTCTCAATTTTAACCAATATTTTTGGTAATTTCAAGGAGAAATCATTTCATCATCCTTTTTCTTAGTAATGAATATTTTCATTAGGGTAAATACAGCAACATTTGAATGTTAATTCGGTATTTTTTCGCTGCGCAATGGTAGAACTCTACGTATCCTTTTATGACAGGAAATATCTGCCTCCACCAGTTTTATGCCAGCATGGATATTTTAAGGACCAATGTAAACAATCAAGACAGTGACTGAGTTTTACAAGATAGTTTTGAGTCAGTACTCCAGACCACCCCTATTGGTAATTGCTTTAACTCGACTCTCTGTACTTCCGTTTCCCTTTTTCTATCCTATTTTTTACTCCCTGAGATTTTCTGTATTCAGTTTTCGTAGCGTTTATTGCGTGTTCTCGACGGAAATAATAAGATTTCTCCATTTTTTGTTTTCAATTCTGAAAGGTTTTATCGCACTTTTGGCCATTCCGCAACCCTCTCAGAATTTTTGCCGAACTTTGGGTATACTTCTTGAGTAATCCATTGAAAATCGAATTAGGTTGCACTTTGCAACGAGGAACTACTACATAATACTATTTTAGACTGGAAAAAACGTATGTTTTATCATTATTACAATGGAGATATGGAATTTTATAGGTGAGCTAGAAATAGCAGTCTCCGATTGCAAATTGCAGCCCCAGCATCCTCAAACTTTTCCGAAAACCATGCTGTCTAGGACCTGAAATAGAAATAACCCGGAAATATCAGGATTAGGATAGGGGCTGAAAAATATCCGAGAAATTCAGGGACTTTGTCTGGGACTAAAAACCGGGAATCTCTTTACTCCCCGCCCTGAGAGCATATCATAACACTTTTAAGGAAATGCACTATTGCGTTTTTAAAATCCCGTAAGCCAAGAAGAAAGCATTCATCTCTTATCATAACCCGGCAATTTTAGTTGTAAGGCGTCCCCCCCCCCCCCCCGGCCCTTGGCGGACCTCGAAACTATCGGGAGGTGTAGCATCCTGGCACTGTTAAGTTCAGTCAGCGGGTGGGTACTAACTTTTCCCAGAACTCGTCGATGGTTGGAGCACCCGTTTCGGGGAAGAGGTTAGCTTCTTGCTGCAGACTGAGCAATCCGCAAGTTGAGACAGCTCCTGTTCAACTTCCTAAGTGCTTACTTCGACAGCCGTTCCACCAGCAGACGGTCTGTATCCTTCAGATTTTGGCTCCTCTCTACATTGATAAAAGTATGCGTGCTCCGAAACTTCTTTCGGTCAATATGTGCACACATATGTGAAGTTAGTGTTGATTTCGGCATAAGAGGTGTGAATGAAGTGGCAAATTCTATAATGATCCACTTCTGTTACCTAATGTAACATTTATTATAGACTGATTTAGTGCGGCTATTTTGACCGCGTTTGTCAGTAAAGGAATCAAGCCACATCAGCTATCGCCAAAAACTGGGCGGTTCAATTTTTACGAGAGAATGTTTGTGCGGATTCCTTTGAAAATGTTATGGAATTTGCCTCGCACTATGCAGAAAATTCACTGAAATTTGCTTTCAAATCCGCGCAACCGTTTTCATGTAAAAAATTAAATATCCTTTGTGCGGATTCTTGTGAAAATTTTAAGGAATTAGCCTCGCAATATTCAGAAAATTCACTGAAAGCTCTGAAATCCGCACAACCGTTTTCATGAAAAAAATTAAATTGCCCAATTAAATTTGGCAATAGCTGATATGGCTTGGTTCCTTTCTGCTTAACGCGGTCCATTTTATCCTGTTTCACATCGGAGCTGGATGATTCTTACATGAATTGAAATTTACAAAAAGGAACCAAGAGCATTCCATCGTTGCCAAAATTGTGCAACTTACATTCATTGCAATAAAATTACTAAAGTCCTACAAGAAATTTAATTTACAAACGTAATTTTCGCCTTGACTTAATAGTCGATTGAGAGTTAAGGTGATACTTGTTCAGATCATCAGTTTATACAGGGTGAGCGAAAAGTCCCCGACCCCCCCTCTAACTTTTGAACGAATTGAGCTAGGGAAATGAAACTTTGGGGATGTTCCTATCTCAAAGGGGACCATCTTTTGGGGGGGTCAACATTTTGGTCACCCCCTCAGGGGGGACGGGGGCCCGCCAACTTTTTTTTTTCAAATGGCAACCCCTATCTTGTGATACCTCATTCGAAAGAGCATAAAAAACTAAGAATTTTGGCGCAAACCGCAGATCAATATCTTAATTTTTGACCGAGTTATGATAGGTCAAAGGTCAACTTTGACCTATTTTCAAAAAATCATAACTCCGGTTCAAATTATCGTAAAGGAAAAAATAAAACGGGAAAATTTACCAAATTCTGTCCGCTTTTAAGTAAAAATTGCAAAAATCACTTCGATTTAATTTTAAGGGGGGGCTCGGACCCCCAAATACGTCAATTCAAAGGTCATTCAATTTTCCCGCGAAATAAGCCAATTTCCCCTGGATTTGCCTCCACATTATCTCAGTAAGGTCAAAATCAGTTCAACATTACGTTGGCAAGTCCCCAAATTTCGGGAAAAGTTAAAAAAAATGATATTTAAGGTAATTAAATTTGACCGTTTAAATATCATTTTTTTTAACTTTTCCCGAAATTTGGGGACTTGCCAACGTAATGTTGAACTGATTTTGACCTTACTGAGATAATGTGGAGGCAAATCCAGGGGAAATTGGCTTATTTCGCGGGAAAATTGAATGACCTTTGAATTGACGTATTTGGGGGTCCGAGCCCCCCCTTAAAATTAAATCGAAGTGATTTTTGCAATTTTTACTTAAAAGCGGACAGAATTTGGTAAATTTTCCCGTTTTATTTTTTCCTTTACGATAATTTGAACCGGAGTTATGATTTTTTGAAAATAGGTCAAAGTTGACCTTTGACCTATCATAACTCGGTCAAAAATTAAGATATTGATCTGCGGTTTGCGCCAAAATTCTTAGTTTTTTATGCTCTTTCGAATGAGGTATCACAAGATAGGGGTTGCCATTTGAAAAAAAAAAGTTGGCGGGCCCCCGTCCCCCCCTGAGGGGGGGACCAAAATGTTGACCCCCCCCCCCAAAAGATGGTCCCCTTTGAGATAGGAACATCCCCAAAGTTTCATTTCCCTAGCTCAATTCGTTCAAAGGTTAGAGGGGGGGTCGGGGACTTTTCGCTCACCCTGTATTTGCAAAGTAAACAAGCAGGAAGCTCCAACGCATTGGCGTCGGAGAGCGGCTCTGGGGGCAGTAGTTGTAGTCAAGAATGAGGGCCTAGACACATTTTGTCATTGATGTACAATCCGACAACTGTCGATTCATGTTTTGTAACTTAGCAGATTTACGTAGCCGGTGTATAAATGTGTATTGGGCTTTGATATGGCGAATACATGGCATTATCACTTGTTGTATACTTTTAATTTTGAAAGCTCTTTGGAGGTCCGCTTCCTAAAAAATCTCTGGTTGATAAGTCGTTTAGCGAGGCTGCAAAAAATTTGCATTTTTATATCTGAAAGTGTAGGTATTGGTTTTTTGTATAATTGTTTTTTTGGATTGCTGGAAAAGTAACGCATACTTCTATGGCACAATTACTGAATGTGTGAAAATTAAAACAGCATTATATTTTCTACATTTTTTAAGTCAACTCAAAAACTAAATTTTTGAAATTCTATAAATACATTGAGGCTTTAAAAATAAAAAAGAAGAGCAAGACACTAGTGAGGAACTCTTGAACTATAGGTTAATGAGCTATAGATTGTGCATAGAAATTGCCAGTCTAAAGTTTCAAGAATGAGAAAATAATCAGCCCATGAGTGGGTCTAGAATGAGGGAGAAGGAAAAGTTGAAATAATTTTACTGGAAGGAGGGATAAATGAGGTACTCACCGAATTTATTCGTACAGAACATTCAAAAATCCCGTGAAAAAACAGCTCACAAATAAAAGCAAATTGCCATAGAAACTTCTTCACGAAATCACACACACAACGAAGAACGAGGCGCTACAGACGAGTCCGTCCAGGACAAGTTAAAAAATTCCCATGAGCCGAGTGCCGTAGGTTAAGGGCCCGTTCGCCAAAACTAATCGGAACTGTATGAATGAATTGCTCCTTTTAAAAATCAAAACAATATCGAATTGCGATATATTACACAGTTAAGATAGGGCTATGTCCTGTCGTAAGCGGCGACATACAGTCGATATCATTTCAATAATCGCCCCAATGGCCACGATAGTTGTTAGACGTTTACGGTTTCCCTGGTAACCTTTGTTTGCTATCAGCTGATATCAAGTAATATGACTAGGAAGCTCCAACCCAGTGGTTAAAGCTTCCTTAACCGCGAAAACTTTAAAATTCAAATTTTCAAATTTTGAACGTAAAGTACATTTTTTCCATCACGAGATAAAAGCACAAACAAGTTTTGAATTGTTGACTGTATCACCATGATTCCAAAAATACAATACACAACATAGCATTGACTAACAATAAAACAGTATGCAATAAAATAAAGTCATGACAAGGAACATAGCCGAAAATGGCGCCGATTCCCATCAACCAACGCGCGGTCTCTACAATGTAACATGCTGCATTGATACTCCCCAGCTGGGACCGTCCGGAATAGCAGCTCTAGTGCAAGCACCAGAGCCGCTAAAAAAGCTGCACAATCTTAGCGACCCTGGACTGCTCTTGGTTCTTTTTTGCAAAATGCAATCCATGTATAGGTACGTTAGAAGTGCAGGGAGTTTTTAAGTCTTTCTCATTCAAAAAACCCCTATAACCTTATTTTTTGTCCTCCAATCCTAACTTCCTGCGATTCTGCGAAAAACACGCGAACTTCCCCGCGACCCTATAAAAAACACGCAAATTTCACTGCGATTTAGCAGAAAGCACTCAAATTTTAAAGCAATCTTGAAATATACGCGATTTTGATGATGACTTTGCGAGCTGGCCCTCTCAATTTTCACATCTTCCCATTTTTTTCACGCAAGCGAGCACGCGATTATGATCTCGTAATCGGGAAGTTTCTGCGCCCCTGATGTACCAAAATATACTGATCGTGTTTAGAGAAAAAGGAAACCTTTCAATAAAACATAGGATCAAATTGACGAACTTGTAGGTGAGACGGCATCGTTTTCCACTGATCACTCTGATAAAAAGTACATTCGAATTTGCCGCACATTCGCGACAGTTGTCAGTGTTCGTCGTGTCAATGTCATAGACGCAACAATCACAACAAGGCAATCCAAATTTTTTGTTAGCGAGTCTGTAAAAATGGTTTTTTTTCTTTAGAAATGTGACGGAGAACAATTTTTTGCCCTCCGCAAACCGAATTGCACGTTCAATATTGTGCCGAGCCTCGATTGTCCGCGGATCATCAAAGAGCTTTTACCAGCGTGCTGCGATGTTAAAATGTTAAAATCAAATGTCTAGTCTGTCCCGAGAAATTTTTTTTTTTTTTCCCTTGACTTGGTTTCGAAGAGGCAAATGTCATAGCTTTCAATCACTGTAGTCCCGTTATTTCTATTTTATGTTTTTACTTTTTACAATAGAAAATGGACTTTCTCGATTTCATGTAGGGCCACCAGAGGCGTTGAGGCTATTAAGAGCCGTTAGTGAAATACGTCACGGTGATTTTTGGACCCTTAGGTCATCTTCCCCATTTCCATGGAGGTCTAGATCCCCCCCTCTTCTTGCAATTTACGTCGTGCAACTTTGTTTAACGTTACGCAGCACTGTACTGCCGCGCTAAGGAAGAACGCCGTATGAACATTCGAGAGTTGCCAAATTTCCATTGATAGAACATGTATTTTTGACGACATTCATGCAAATTTTCAGATACTTTAGACTAAATTGCGTGCAAAATTGTCCGACAATTTTGGATTTAAATATTCACAATTTTTCCAATAAATTAAGTTTTTATAGAAGGAAATTTGGCAACGTCTGAAGGTTCATGCGGCGTTCTTTCTTAGCACAGCAGTGTACTCCCTCCATCCCCGTGGCGCATGACACAATCCATGCACGGTCCCTCAACGGCGAAGTCTTCAAAGTTAATTCAATCTAAATCATTTGAAAATATCAAGGAAAATATATTCATGACTCCTCAAAAATACATGTTTTACCGGAGGAAATTTGACAACGTTCGGATTTTCACAACTTCATAAGTCGTTTTTCCCTGGCGCAGCGGTGTTGCGTACAGTATGCTATTTGCACGCAAACCGCATTCACGTCATTCTCTCGCTTTGAGAGAGCGAAACAATTTTCCTTTCAATTTTGAATTTTTTACTCCCTTGCCGGGGTTCAACGATTTTTCCTGGAAACGAAACGTCACACCGCGGTGACTGTTCGCGAGCGATCAGCACCGAAACGTACGCGCATACATTTTTTATGACTACGAAATTTTTTATGACCTTTACAAGGAGAAGATGACCCCCGGAGGCTCCAAATTCGATTGGCCTATAGCCCATGGGTGCAGAAAGTTCCTTCGGCTTACGCAGTTTCGAGCAACAAGGGATTCAACCTACCCCACTATGACATCGTGTGTTCGCAGTAATTCAACAAAAAAAAGCGCGTTCCCAGAAATTCTCTAAAAATTTAAACGCGGTCGCATTAATTTTTCTAAAAATTAAACTCTTGCCCAGGAAATTTTTCAAAATTTCAACCCTTGAGCAGAAATTTTTCTTTTTCCCTTGAGCAAAAAATTTAATTTTTACATATGTAATATTCTAAAAAATGTAACGATACACTGGGAAAAAAACACATTGGATCTAGAGTCCAGACTATTAAAAACATCGACAAGAAAAAGTACTCTTGATTCAATCAGAATCTAGGTTAAATCAAGAACCAAGCCTCTTAAATCAAGCGGATTTCGTTTTAATTCGAGCAAAAATCCGATTGAATCAAGAGTATTTTTTCTTGTCAATGTTTTCAAGAGCCTGGACTCTAGATCCAATGTGTTTTTTTTTCTTTTTTTTTTCCAATGCTTGTATCATGCGTTTCGCCCCATCAAACTTGTCTACACTGCCTTAAAGTCTTTGAGTCAGCTGATAGAGTTCACTCTCTCCTTCATGTAGTGGATCTGCAATTTTACCTTCTTGGCAGTCGAAATTTTTGTATCACGTAATTTTTGTATTTCGTTCGTAATTTGCGTGGAGAACTCGAGAATAGTGTGTAATACCACCCGAACGCCGCTCAAATAACACCGTGGGTAACCTCCTAATTCTCAGTCAAAAATCGGTGAAGTCACAGAATATAATGCATCCACGGGCTAATAGCCTGAAAATTCTGTGTTACAGGGCGACTTTCCCCGCGAAATCCGGCAGTTGTGCATTTCTCATCGCACGAAAGACAGTGCCTTTTCTTTTCTATGGAGGACCCTCGCGAGGTCAAAGCGAAGGGGCCTTTGTTAGAGTAAAGGATCCTACTAAAAAACCGTAACAAGCGGCGAACATTTGAGTGTTGCCGAATCCTCTCCGACATAGTAATTATTTGTACGGAAGATGTGAATATTTCGCCTTGAATAGTCAGAAAGAACCTGAAGAACCGGGGTCATTCCTTGAAGGTAAAGGGAATTTTCCCCGAAAAGTGATGAAAATTTGCTCTGGAACCCTTAAATGTTTCTTGCCGATCGAAACATTTTCAATTTCAAGAGACATAGAACTTTTCCTTTCCAAAAAAAAGGGGGGGGGGGGTTTACGAAGCAAATACGTATTACTATTGAAATTAAATTGAATAATTTCGCAAATTATAATTTTCAACCGTTTACCAAAGACATAATTTATGAAAGAAAGTTAAGTTCAGTTAATAAATTACATAAGCTGCCTAATGTATAAATATACCCTTAGAAATAAAATAAAACTATTGTTCAACTAACGCTTAAACTATAAAAAATTCAACAAATATTAGTTGTAGAATGTCGATGTGCGAGGGAAGTCTCTTTTGTAGACAAATAACCTGATATCTTTCGTATCATAGAATTATCTAGTTTTTAGTTTTTTACTTTTAAAAAATAATAGTTATAAGTGAGGAAAAAATCAGGGAACGTTCCAAATCCCTGAAAAGTGATAAGAAAGTCAGGAAATTTTGATTCCTGAACTTCTCACCCTGCTGAAATTTTCAGTTAAAATAATTGCAAATCGACGGTGTAAGTCGGCATTTCGGCAATCACATATCTGGTTTGCGGTGTCTGAAAATCTCCGCCTCTATATTATTTTTTTAAAGGAGAACAAATTCACATCATTCCTTGAAGTTCACGCAGAATTTTCTTCGCCAAGAGAAGAAAAAACATGACAGTTTTAAAGAATTGACGTTGAGTAGTTTTCCGTTTAAAAAATAAAGTATGATAGGAAGTCTGCGACGTCGCAAACCGAGTTATGTGATTGCCGACGTACACCGTCGAAATACAGTTTGTTTAAAAATGGAAGAAAAAAATTCACGAGTTAGATTCTTTCCCAGATAATTCTTGTTTTTCTGGAAGGCAATTCGGCAACGTGTGAAGGCTCATACGGCGTTCTTCCTTCCGCTCGAACGAAGGGCCCGCGGGTCAAGGCTGCAACACATGCTCGATTCGTCGCACTTGTTGAGCCGGAAACACATGTGCGATCCGGGTCCGAGTGTTGAGTGGTGTCACGGTGGACGGCGAATCGCGGCGGGGGTTGAGGGTTGAGGGTTGAGGATGGTCATGGCCAAGGGCCAACCCTCGTCTCGCCGCGACCGCATCCCCCTCGCCCACGACCCTCCCTGCCATTCTCTCCCGATTTTCCGGTTTTCGCCCGTGACCTCAACCCCCCCCCCCCCCTCATCAGTCATTCCATCGTTTTTTCTCATGATTCGAGGGAAACATTCGTGGACCATGTGTCCGAATATCCGGGATATCGAATCCCTTGTTTTCCTTGATGAGGGATCTGTTCCGTTTGTGTTTTTTTTTATTCCTTTCCCCGAGCATTAGCTCTTGCCCATACTGGAAAAAAAAAAACACATTGGATCTAGAGTCCAGACTCTTAAAAACATCGACAAGAAAAATTACTCTTGATTCAGTCAGATTCAAGCTTAAATCAAGAACCAAGCCTCTTAATTTGAGCGGATTTCCTTTCGATTTAAGCTTAAATCTGATTGAATCAAGAGTCCTTTTTCTTGTCAATGTTTTCAAGAGTCTGGGCTCTAGATCCAATGTGTTTTTTTTCTAGTGCACTCTTCAGCAGGCTAATTTTTGAGATCGATAGACGAAGCTGTAGACAAAGTAGACGAAGGAGAAATGGAGCTATCTTTCAGATCGAAACGGGTGGTTATTATAGGCTAAGGGAGAACAGGATGGACGAACCATAGGGTCTCTCGTGGGTTGCCATTAATTAGTCTATTACTTACCTCCTTTAGCCATTGCAATCACCCGCTTCCACCCATAGGATCGCTCCTTTTCCTCTTTGTCTTCTTTGACCATCAGTTTCAATAATCAGTTTGCAGGATTGGGCATGTCTTGAGATGTCTCTATTGTACTGTGACAAGTTTTTGGGAGTCAGAGAAAATCAGGAAAAAGCATGAACTATCTCCCAACCCTGAAAAGTTAGGGAAAAGTCGAGGAATTTCGTTGCGAAATCTTACAATTTTTCTTTCCGGCCGACAAATATTATTACTTTCTACCGCAACCGCACGCTCTTTCGACGAAAATTAAAACTCAGGCAAAAATTCCAAAATTCAGCTCGCTTTTCTGTTTTTTCTTCAATTTTCGGCATAAGAAGAGAGAAATAAAGAAAAGTTTTAAAAATGAGCCTTTTCCTCTAAAAAGCTTCCTATAAGCTCACGGATATCATCGTGCCAACCAATTTCCCAGTTTCATCAAAATTTGTTGAACCGTTTCGATCATACCCATGCCATATATCAGCTGAGTTTCAATTTCCCAGAAATGCGTCTCGTGTACAGAATTTCCACACTCAAAAAGTCGGGGAAAAGTCAGTAAATTTTTTATATAAGCCCTCAAAGTTCGCGGAAAATAGTGAACGTCATGATTTAAAAAACTCGTAATCCTGAGTTACCAGGGCATTCGAATGATAATGACGGTTTTTTTCTACCGCGCTTATAGGAAAAACGTCGTATGAACATTTCTACGTCGCCAATTTTTTTTCTATCAAACTACGAATCTCCCACAAAAAGAAAGTCGCAAATACCTACTTTCCTTTGAATTTTTTTTTCTAGAGAATACACGCAATTTTTCGGGTGCAAATATTTTCGATTTCCGTCAGAAGTTCAAAACTAAATAATTCATCAAGGGAAATTTTGTAACAGAAAGGCCTGGATACACGCCCAAATTTCCATTAATTTTCGATCAAATGGTAACTGGTGCGCACCATCTACCATCAAATTGCGACCTGCAAAAATTTGACCGCCATTTTTGTCATCATTTTGATCGGAAATTGACGGAAGTTAGAATGTGTTTATCCAGGCCTCTAGAACGTTTATACGGCGTTTCTCCCTCAGCACGGCGGTGTTGCTGCGATTATCTACGTAAATGTTGCTCGTCGCTTTATGCGTGGCTCGGCCGATGAAAGGGCATAACCACGCTTTGAGATGATCCCAAGAAAGCATCGAGTTGTATCGACAACAGGCAGTGGCGATTCTTGAAAGTCGGCTACTCTGCTTATCCTCCATTTAAATGTATGCAAAACAATCGATTCTCGTTGAGGCAGCTGGAGGGGGACGTAATATCGGAGCGAGTCCGACGAAAAGGTAACCAACCTATGTTGACCCAGTTCGTAGGCACGAGTTTTCCGAATTTTAACGTTACGGTAGGTCTCGTGACGGAAACTCATTTTCAATTGAAATCGGGGAGCTGAAAAATCAATCGGGAAATTTCCAATACTCCGGATTAAATTCCTATCCTTTATCACCGCTCACCGCTCGATGGAGAACTTGCACACGGCAATAATTGTATCGCTACATCTGAGCGAATTCTGTTTAATGAGCCGAGTTCGCAGAATTTTTCATAATTTTTTTCGGAAATGGAAAATTGTGGGAAAATAGATTTAAAAGTGAAAAAATGTGACGCCTTGTAACGTCATCTGGCGGCGTTTTTCCATTTAAAAACCCATGTATTTTAGCAGAAAAGTTTAATGTGTCATATTTTCCCCACTAATTGCTCAATTTAAAAACCAATTATACCCTCGTGCTCAGTTCTCTCAACGGTTTCATTTTAAAAGTGAAACTTTAAAAACGTTTCCCGCACGAAGAAACGTAACTTCATGCCAAGGTTGCAATATTGACCTCAACAATTCAATTTTTTTAACACTGGAAAAAAAACCACACTGGATCTAGAGTCCAGACTCTTGAAAACATTTACAAGAAAAAGGACTCTTGATTCAATCAGATTTAAGCTTAAATCAAAAGGAAATCTGCTCAAATTAAGAGGCTTGGTTCTTGATTTAAGCAAAACTCCGATTGAATCAAGAGTATTTTTTCTTGTCGATGTTTTTAAGAGGCTGGACTCTAGATCCAATGTGTTTTTTTTTCCAGTGAAGGAGATAATTTTGCGTAATTTTCGTCGAAAATTATTCTGATTTTTACATAATATCAGAAGAATAACTGATGAAATTTTCAGTCAGAAATTCTCAGAATCCTCCCGGTAATAATGCAATTTTTGAGGAAAAATCTGGCAACATCGAATTGTGGTTACGTTCTTTCGTGAGAAAAACGACGAATTCATCACACGGGGAAAACAGGCGGACAAGGCGCGAACGAGAGCTGGATCCGAGACAACTTCTGACCTCGGGGATTCGAAGTCTAAACGAAATGACAGCGGCTTATGAATTTAATATCGGAGGAAATTCAGTTAACGCCGGGAACGAACTTACAAGTGTCTCCCGGGACCCCCTCGGAAAAAGAAACGAGCCGTTTCTGCACGCTTACTTTTTCCTGCCGATCGGACGGAAGCCATTATCCAGAATCAGCCTTACTTCATTTCACGTTGCCTCATTTCCTGTCATATTCTGTTATATTTCTACCTTCGTTTTCGTCTTTGCCTTTGTCTATCTAAAATCAAATTGTTTGAGTCAATTTTGCAACCTTGGAATGGAATTACGTTCCTTCTTGCGGGAGACGACGAATGGAGATGTTGCATGTGTGAGGGATTTGCGATTTGACCATTGATTCTTAGGTAAAAGTTCGCGAGAAACACGATGGTGCCACTGGTTTTCTCTGAAATCAACTCCCAAGCTGAAAAAAAGCCTTAAGTTGAGGCCAAAATGGAGGGGCATCCCACGCTATCCTGAGAGTCCACCTCTATATCAAAACAAACTCTCCATGAAAAGATAGGGGGCAAATACATTAGCAGGGTTGCCGTGTTTTCAGTTTTGGAGTCCCCACATAAAGTGGCAGCCCCGTCAATGTAGTTGCTCCCTATCTTTGCATGGAGAGTTCGTCTTGATGTAGAGGTGCTCTCAGGATAGCGTGGGATATCCCCTCGATTTTTGGCCTCAACTTGAGAGCTTTTTTGAGCTTGGGAAATGATTGCAGAGAAAACCAGTGGCACCATCGTGTTTCCCGCGAACTTTAACATAAGAATCAAAGGTTAAATCGCAAATCCCTCACACATGCAACATCTCCATTACGACGGGGGGTCAGCTTTTTTGAAATTTTTTCGCCCCTTTATGAAATTTTGCAAATTCAATGCGACGATCTGGCAACCTGGGTCCCTAATGAGACGCGGCAGGGACGGGTCCCGATGGGGAGTTGGGCACTCGAGGCGGATTATTAGTTCCAGGTATTTTTTGACGTAGCTCTTACGCCCTGCTGCCTAGTGAGCGAAAATATGCCGGGTTATTCGCTCCGAGTCACTGGAAATATGTCTATTAATGTAGTTGCTCAGTTCCGCGCAGTCATCGCACCCCCGTAATGACGCGTTGCCATGACAACGTCTCTGCAAGCTGTCGACGGTTAAGGATGGTTTTGGTGCAGGAACGTACCCGCCGGTGATGAAAATCTTTGATTCCATCGAATATTTTCATCGGCGTGTA
Organism: Bemisia tabaci; assembly: GCF_918797505.1. Taxonomy (NCBI): domain Eukaryota; kingdom Metazoa; phylum Arthropoda; class Insecta; order Hemiptera; family Aleyrodidae; genus Bemisia; species Bemisia tabaci. The sequence goes on from NC_092794.1 coordinate 51,437,471, forward strand.
TTTTTACTGTTTTCTTTTTTCCCCCCTTGTACGATAGTACTTACAAAACGAGAAGATGGATTGTTTCTTATATTGAGTGTCTCATCGCTCACTGGAAAAAAAAACACATTGGATCTAGAGTCCAGACTCTTTAAAACATCGACAAGAAAAAGTACTCTTGATGCAATCAGAATCTAGCTTAAATCAAGAAAGCCTCTTTATACAAGCGGATTTCATTTTGATTCAAGCAAAAATCCGATTGATTCGAGAGTATTTTTTCCTGTCAATGTTTTCAAGAGTCTGGACTCAAGATCCAATGTGTTTTTTTTCCAGTGCTCCTCTTGTCAGGAGAACATAATTGTCCCCGTTTTTTTAAAGGTTATCCGTTGTTGGGACAGTTTTCGTGAATTTTACATTTTTGCCCCCGCCTCCTCCCCAGAAAATTTTGCGTGTAATGAATTATGGAATACCTATGGAATCATTCCCTCGAATAGCTCTCCACAGTTGGGATCCATTTTTTTTTAGAGGCCTCAAACATTGAACCTCTCGATGGAGGCATTTTTGGGCTCAACCCCTGCCCGTGCGAAGGCGCCGCTGTAAACGCCTCTCTGCCGCGCCAAGAAAAAACGCCGTGTAGACATTCGATTGTTGCCAAATCTCCTCCGACAAAAAACTTTTTTCGTGAAAAGTTAAGAAGATCGTCCGTTGAAATCTATAGGTATACTCTGTTACTCGGTTTCCGACTGATATCGTCCGAAATTCAATGGAATAAATGGATTGCATTTTGCAAAAAGGAACCACTAGCATTGCAATGATGCTAAGATCGTGCAACTTCATTCTTTGCAATAAAATTGCGGAAATCGTGAAAAACTATGAAATTTAGATGGTAATTTTTGTCTTAAATTTACAGTTTTTAGCGAGTGAAATAGAAACTGTTAAGGGATAATCGGGTTTTTCCTCCAAGACAAAAGAAGTTGTACAATCTTAGCAACATTGCAATGCTAGTGGTTCCTTTTTACTCGTTTCCTCGTAAATTTTGGTTTTGTGAGAAGGAATTTGGCAACAGTGGAATGTTCGCACAGCGTTTTACCCCCAATTGTGCCCCCGGAGTAGCCGACCGACCCGCCACTGGCGCGGAGACCCTAAAAAACGGGGCTCCGGTTTATATTTTCTTATTTTTTTGAGGTGGAGTGTTAATTGGTCGAGGCGGGGGATAGTCCTAATTAACGTGGGTCAGGGCGGTCTGTGTGTCAAGATACACTCACTTTTTATCTTCGAGGACTCCGAAGTGTTGGGCTCACTTTTGGTCCCTACGTGCGGGGAGGCTATGCTGGCCGTGCCAAGTCATTAGTTCAATTAAGCTGTGTACATCAAAAAATGCTAGACTAAACATCTTCCTTCGAAAAGTATTCGAACGGCTAGTCCAGTCTCCAGTGGGCTGATTATTGAAATTGGACGTATTTCTACCAAACGGAACTATGTGCATTCCAACATGAGCCCTGAGTCAATAAGAATATATGCACAACAGGGCTCACGTCATGATGCACAAACTTAGTTCCGTTTGGCAGAAATACGTCCAATTGATAGACGAAAATGACGACGCGACGGTCAAATGGAGCGTTTCCAGCCTTTTAGGCAGAAACTTCACTGGAAAAAAGAACACATTCGATCTAGAGTCCAGACTCTTGAAAACTTTGACAAGAAAAAGGACTCTTGATTCAATCAGATTTAAGTTTAAATCAAAAGGAAATCCGCTCAAATTGAGAGGCTTGGTTCTTGATTTAAGCTTAAATCTGATTGAATCAAGAGTATTCTTTCTTGTCGATGTTATTAAGAGTCTGGACTCTAGACCCAATGTATTTTTTTTTCTTCCAGTTTTGGTTAGGCCTGTCCCCGAACCGATCGATCGATCGATCGATTATTTCGATGATCGTTCGAAGACCTGTTTCGACCGAAACTGCTCGATCGAACTGCTCGATCGAACTGCTCGATCGAACTGCTCGATCGAAATGTTCGATCGAAATGCTCGATCGAAGTGCTCGATCGGAATGCCCGATCGAAACATTTGTTTTGAAAGCCGTTTCGATCGAAATGTTATTTTTTAATGTTGAAAAAAGATTTTTACCATGTTTAGCAAATAATTGCAGAATTTTCATATTGTTGTCAAGAATTCCTCTTCCTCTAATTTTTTTCTTCGTTTCGAATTCGATTGAAATAACAGCATCAGCGTTAAGTACCGTAGCAGTTCTGTCCGCAAATTATATTATTACCATGTGTTCTGTATACATACGAGGGGGGACCCAAAAAAAACCGGAATTTCGCTGTAACTTGGCAACAATGGAAAATATTCGGGTTCCACCGCTAGGAGGTGTAACTAGGAGCTTTGAAGAGTCACTAGGCCAAATTTCAACATCGTAGCACATTTTCTTTCCATTTTGGCGAGACTTGGCTTCAGGGATGTTTGGCGACTTCGTAGTTTTTTAAAATAGGTGATTTTCATAGGCTGTGTGCGGCTAAACTCTGTCAATTTTTGAAGTGAATGTTGCAGAGAACATGATTTACCTATAACATAAGTGAACAAATGTTTTTCTTCGTTTTAAAGTGTGATTTATTGTTCGAACGTAGGCTGAACGCCAAGCGGTCGTCACCGGCTAGAGCGCAAAATAGGGGATCAATTCGGCAACAACGCGTTTTATGCCAAAATTTTTCACAGCAATGTTCTGAATATTTCTGTATTACATCCAAGTGATATCTGCTAGTAGACGAAACGATATTTAACCATGTTCATTCACAAAAACGCGATTTATTTCATGTTTTCAGCGGTTCTAGCCGATGGCGATAGCGGTTTAGAGCCATACAGGGGTTTCGGGCGATACAGACCATTTTGAAACTGAAAAACCGTAATTACACTGAACTTTTTGATAAGGCTTGTCCTTTGGAAGCAGCACTTTAAAAGGTTAACAGAGAAAACCGTATTTTTATCGAGCAAGAGAGAAAAATTTGAGCTCTAAGTGTTGTTACTGAAATTGACCAATCTTAAAAAACTACGAAGTCGCCAAACACCCCTGAAGCCAAGTCTCGCCAAAATGGAAAGAAAATGTGCTACGATGTTGAAATTTGGCCTAGTGACTCTTCATAGCTCCTAGTTACACCTCCTAGCGGTGGAACCCGAATATTTTCCATTGTTGCCCAGTTACAGCGAAATTCCGGTTTTTTTTGGGTCCCCCCTCGTAGAATTACCGAAAAGCATTCCATTTGCTTAATCTTCTCCCCTCCCCTCCCACAACAAAACAAATTAATTTAACCACACAAACCATGAAAATACCAGGTCTCTATTCTCATCTATTTACTAAAGTTACTTTATCAGATCAATTTTTATTCAAAATATATGCGCTTATCGCATTCACTTCATTTTTACTAACCATTTATTTGTAAAGTATCAGAGGTCCGCTACGCTACCCTACCTCCCGATCTCAATGCTCCTTTAGCTCCTAGCCCAAATGCCCATTACCAATAACAATAATGATCCAATGGACCTTGGTAGTATGGCTCGGCGCTCGCCAGCGCTACGCGTGCCGCGACAATGATAATGATACTAGCTGCATTTAGACAGTTTTGACCATTTCGTTCGAATTTTGCATCCGCTCAGTATACATTACTGCACGCACGCACACACACACACACACGCCCTCATCATCCTACATCGAATCGTCCTTATCTCGTCCCCGTTCGTTTTCCTCATATCACACAATTACACTCTTCTTCGGTTCGGTATTTGGTTTGACCCCTGGCGCCTGACCTGCTCCAGTGCTCCTCACACCTCGCATAGCTTTTGTTTCATGCACCTCTCCTTTCGGTGACGGCACCGCTGACTAGGTATCTCTGTTTCCCCTTGCCGCCCATGACTGTGACTGTGACTCCTTCCTCTTTCAAGATCTCGATCCTAGCTCCCGTTTGACTGAAGCTCTTATCGGTGCCGCTACTGCCCACTCTCTTCCCTTCCTCACCTTTGTCGTCCGCGTGATCCGCGTCTCCTTCCTCTTTCACTATCTTTATACATATACGCCACCGTTCAACTGAAGCTCTTCATCAACTTCTCTTTATAAAATCGAATGGATCGAACTTTTAGGAAGTAACTAGTAACCTAATGCGACTCTCCGTCCTGACTGCTATCCTTCAGCCCTCGCTTCTTGCCTGGGACGACTTACAATTTATTCGGACTTTTGCTCACCTACTCCATCATTTAGCTGCAGTGATGTCAGTAGCCATGTTTACAGACAAGCAACTCATCAAGTTTGAAATGGGTAGAGGAGGGTGTGAAGTTTTTTTTTCTTTTTTTATGGGCAGTTTGCGTAAATCCGCCAAAGTGTCATCTGTTTTCGCTCGGCTATATTCTCCTCCACCCCCGTTTCTTCTATTCTCCCCCCTTTTTCTTTTCTCTCCAATCCTTCATTCTCCCCCCTCCCACATATTTCCCCCCTTCGTTTTTCTGTTAAAAAGTTTCGTTTAATTTAAAAAAAAAAAAAAAAAAAAAAAAAAAAAAAAAAAAAAAAAAAAAAAAAAAAAAAAAAAAAAGATATATTTACCCATAAAACCTGAGCAAGTTTCTGCAGTGGCAAAGGAGACAAAACTGCTGATTATAGCCTCAAATTGCCTCTATAGAACATCAAAGTGTCAAAATAGTTCGGGGGAGGCCCCCAGCCCCCTTCCCTCTCACATCTCCTAGAGGGAGTCCGCACACACCCAATTAATGAAATAGGGGAACCTCGTCAAGTACCTGGGGTGGGGGGGGGGGGTGTGACACCACTGTTTAGCTGCTGGTCTTGCGTCCCTCTTTTACAATTTATTTACACATCACGAGAAGGAGCTTATGCGCGATTTTTGATCCCCAGCAGGTGTAAATTGTAATCAGAGGCTGGCACATGCATATCGGCTGTACGTTTATTCACTTAGTACTTGGAAAATTATGCAAGTCCATAATTTCAAGTGAAAAGAAAGTATACTAAATTGTTCCCAAGGAATTAGTTATTTCAGAACTTTCCACGGATGTTGGTTGATCTTAATCTTTTGGACACCAAAGAGAAATTATAATCATTCTTCTCCTACTAGCACAAAGACTTAAAATGTACAAAAAAAAGAAAAAAAATCGTAAAACAAGATGTAAAATAAACCAAAAGTGAAATGACATTTTCCTTTTCTTAAATTTTATTATAAAATGCATCAATTTTTTTAAGAATGTTTAAAACCAATCTAATAAAGATCAGTTCTTAAAATCTTCTCAGATTTTTAAAAACTCTGGTTTCGAAACAATTTTGTATCCAGTTTTCGGGCTTACTCTTTTTACAAAAAAAAATTTAGGGGACATTCGAATTTTTAGCGTATCATTCTAGTAATAAATACTCCAAAGGTATTTCCTATTTAGCCAATTAAGCGAATTTTCAGCACAGATATTCTTCCTAAATTTTTTGGTTTTCGCAATCAAACATTTTACATAAAAAATAGATGTTCGAAGAGGTAAAAAAGAAAAATCGTGATTTCTTACGTGAAAAAGTCAGAGAAAAATTCAGAGACGTCAATTTTTTACGTAAAAAATCGTAGTTCAATCTGTCTTCTTTGCATTCCTTTCTGACCTCCTATTAATGTACGGAAAGTAAGATTTTTCACGTAAAAACTTTGTTCTTCCAAATTTTTTTCGGAAATTTTTGCGCAAAAAATCGCGAATTTTTGACGTCAAGATTTCAATTTAATCCCTCAGGTTTTTTTTTTACATCTTTAATCAAAATTTTTTTACGTTGAGCTCTCCGACTCTGATTTTTTACGGGATCTTCTACGTGCATCTTGCGTACTCGTAAAATTTACCAATTTTCATTTTATAATTTTTTTTTAATAAATTAGGGAGGACGTTTCTTAAGTACAAGAAAGTGCTCAAAATCAGCGCTTCAGACGATGGCTGAACTACGCACGTGTCACGTGTCGAAATAGGTTAGGTGTTCTTAAGTACAAGAAAGTGCTCAAAATCAGCGCTTCAGACGATGGCTGAACTACGCACGTGTCACGTGTCGAAATAGGTTAGGTGTTAAAAAAGGGAGCATTGGCTGAAATTGATGCCGCATTTCAGCTGGGTTAGAAATTGTGCCTCAAATGTGCCTCTCAGCGTAATTTCATGGTGCCAGAGGGCCACTTTTAAAGCCCCACCCCGCGGCCGCATGGACTCAAATTTGTCTGTAAAAGTAAAACATGGCATAAATATGTCTATACTCAAGGATAATGTACGAAGAGATTGTTAGATAACGGATTAAACACTTTTGCAAGACTTTAAAGTGACCCTCCCATCCGCTTTCAAATTATTTTTTTCATCCCTCCTTCGAGGGCGTAGGGGCCAGAGAAACAGGTTGCGTGACCAAATATCACCCAATTTGGTACTAAATGGGTCAGAGCTGTTGGAAAAATACAATTTCAGTTGTTAGTATCGACATAATTTTTCCCATTCATGTTTGTGAAAATCGCTCAAAAGTCCATCTTTAAGGTCAAAAATTTCAATTTCCTCAGTTTTCCTCAGTCTGTCACCCTTGAATCCTGAAAATACCCACTTTGGACTATAACATTCCGCCTTAAGCCGCTTGAGCGCAGTTGAGCGCAAAAAGAAATCGGACTCTGAATTTCGAAAAAAACGTTTACTTTTACATCACTTTTCAACCTCCTGTGAAAATCACTGAAAAAGGAAATTTCGAAAATACTGTGGTTAGTTGTGTAGAATATGCCCCTAAGAATGTGTTGCATATCGCCGAAGTTCCCTTTTATGGCCGCACAGTTGAAGTAAACTGATCGACGAGTAGCGCGCCAAAACATTTCAAAATAATCGCTGAGAATTAGGTAACTTCGTGGTCTCTTCGCGGGAAATTGAGCCACTCGAGAAATGGTACATACATGTCTACCATAGGGTAAAAAATAGTGTAGATTTCGAATATCACATTGGTTTACCAATAAAAAAAAATTTAAAATTGAGGTTTTGGCCAGGTTTTTCGGTCAAATACCACAGTGTGCGTCGCCGCGCTGCGCTGCGCGGTGCGCGTCCTCTGTCCATTGCGCCAGACGGAGTCCCATATAAGAATCCCATCATCCCTCCCCCTCCTTCATCGACTTATAGCTTCATCCACGATGTAGATGTAAAAGCCAGACCGCCAGATTGAGTAAAATAAAAGATATTTTCACGAAATCAAACACGTGATCAAATTACGTGTTTCGGGGAAAAGGCCGGTACACACTGTTAAAAATTGAGGAGTGAAATTCGGTGTTGGCGTCTACATAGCGCCCAAAAACCCCGAATGAAATGAATGCGAAGTGACAGTTGCACCATGAAAGCGTATGACACTCCGCAAAAAAATGTAAATTCCGCTCCGCGTTCAAATCATTCGGGAGTTCTCGGCGCCATATATAGACTCAGGCATAGAATTTCGCTCCAGAATTTTCAACAGTGTAAGTAGAAAAGTCAGGTGGTCAGCAAATTGCTTATCTTCTGCAAGGGATTCCTTCCTTCTTTCTGCAGAAGATACAACTCTTGGGGGTGGGGCGACAAAGAGCAGATTTTAAGCTACTTGGGATCGAAAAGCATGAGTTCTCAAGAGTGAATCCGTAGCTGGTCAATTTACATGACGGGACGATGACTGCAAGAGACGCATAGGTATGTTATTTAACGGACAAAGTCAAAAAATACAATTTTGGATTTTTTATATTTACTTACTTACTAATTTCTTCCTTTCCTTTGATTAATCCCCTCAATTAGTTAATTATTTTTATTTGTTTATACCATTACTTTGATTTCACGTTAGTTCCCATTTATGGGAGAGCTGAACCTTATCAGCCTTCATATGTACAACCTAGAGTGGAAGTCGAACCCCTATGCGTGCTCCCTTGGATCCAGGACAACAGCAAATGTAGGCGTTTGCGTTTCCTAATTCAGTATGTTGGCTCACTGTTGAAAACCTTTTTCATTTTAAATGCTGATATGCAGAAAAAGTTCCAATGTTGAAACTTTAAAATTTAGAAATGAAAATATATAAATATCTGAAAACTCTTGTACGTGATTTCGCATGAATTCTTGGCAGACACATTTAATGCACGTAGATTCATAATTTTTTTCGGGGGGAGGGGGGCTAATCTCTAAAACAATAAGTTTAGAGCGGAGAGGTGTAGTCGCGGCAGAACGAAATGAGGTTTTTCGTTTGTTTGTTTGTTTTTTGAACTCAATAATTATAGATTTTTCGTTCTCTAGCATTATTCTGTCTCAATTCTGATATAAATTTTCTGATTTAAATTTTTTGAGTCCATATTTCTTTACCAAAAATACATTTTAGTCTCTAGAAGAAAGTGCATTGCTGCGTGTATTGAAAACCCGTCCATAAGGTGAGTTGGAGATTGATCTGATTGTTGGAGTCCTTTCTGCAAGACGACTTTTCAATGATACCATTTTCAATGATACCATACGGAGGGGGGAGGGGGCTACGGGGTTCCAGACATGATACGCCAATGAAGGATACCCCTCTTGCTGTAGAGATTGTAATATTAAAAAAATGAAAACTAAAGTGCTGAAAAATATTATTAGCAAAGCTTCGGCATCATTGGACGAGATAGCAAAAGCGGGTAAGGTAATCAAAACATGCTGGAGCAGCCGACGCAACGAGTTCATTTGTATGAGAGAGACGGAAGGAATGGAAAAAAGTGATAGTGAATAAAAATCTGAGTGGAGACCGGTGAGTAGTGTGGCGATGGCAAATTGGCGATCGGCGGACAAAGACAAAGGCGACAGTGAAGACCTAGATAGACAATCGACAACAAGGAAAACTAGGCAAATGAAGAGAGACCGATGAGCGGAGGAGGGGGGCTGAGCGCGCCGTAGAATTCCTTGCCCGAAAAAGATGTGTGATGTTTGCCAATTAGGTTTTGGTTGACGCGATATCCAGTTTCAAGCAAATAATAGTCAAAATGTACGCTGGACCGAATGTGAGGTGAACCCCGAGGAGGGAAGTCAGAGAGAGATAAGAGAGAAGAAACTCGGCCGACGCACAGTGCAGTGTCCCATGGACAAAAATCGAAAATTCGACTTTGTCGGATAATAAAAATGACCGCTGGATTGAAGATATGGATGGATGGGAAGAAAAAATTCGTAGTTTCTTGACACGAAAACGCTACTGGAGTGGAGGGAGGGGGAGGGGAAATCACGGAACCTGCGCGGATGCACAATTAGCAGAGATCCAGCAGCGGGCATCATATGTTATGACGGGTGATAACTGAAATTACTCTACTCAGAACGGAAAAAGGTAGAATGTTTAGGTATAAGGTATGTTTGTCGATACAAAAACTATGTTGATCATTTTAAATTCTTAAATTAAGGGCCTCTCAGTCCGGTCTTCCGTTGATGATGCCAAAAATTCGATTTATTCTATATACGCATCTTCAAATGTAGATTAAAAAAATATATCAAAATATATCAACGCAATTTTTTGATATGTTGTTCAGAATACCTTCCAGATTCAGAATATGTTTAGTTTTTAGCCCTAAAGACCCCTAAATCGACGGAATCGTCATTTTTGTGACCTCAAGTCAGGGCTTAGGCGCGCACTGCGCGGCATATTGGCTTGTTTTTATAACAGCCATACGGGAAACCAAACAGAGCCAGTGTGCATGCATGAGTTCAGCCGTGTTTTTTGATAAGTTGTTAGAATGATGTTTCAAATCCATTATCTATTTGATTTCTACTCAATTGGACCTCAAATTTAACGACAATTATGGTGTCCGTCCTTTCATGTCAGAAATCAACTACGTGATCGATAAATGAGATGTGATGATATCTTTAAACAGAGATTAAAAAAATATATCAAAATATATCAACGCAATTTTTTGATATGTTGTTCAGAATACCCTCCAGATTCAGAATATGTTTAGTTTTTAGCCCCAAGGTCCCCCAAATTGACGGAATCGTCATTTTTGTGACCTCAAGTCAGGGCTCAGGCGCGCACTGAGCGGCATATTGGCTAATGACCATGTCTTTAAACATAGATTTAAAAAATATATAAAAATATATCAATGCAATTTTTTGATACGTTGTTCAGAATACCCTCCAGATTCAGAATATGTTTAGTTTTAAGCCACAAACTGCCCCAAATCGACGGAATCGTCGGTTTTGTGACCTCGAGTCGAGAATTGGGTATACTCGTTGAACTGCATATTCGCCCCTGTTTAAGGCGAACTTTATGATTCCTTTCCGACGAAGAAAAAAAAAGTTACATACACATGTGGTTATTAGACATTATGTTCATTCTATACAATACTCTAACACATACCCCCCCTCCTCGCCCCGAAAATTCTATCCGTCTTTCAGCATCGTCCTCTAGTTTTTCGGAATAGCCGATTTTCCCTCGGATAATCACAGTTTTTGACCACTTTTTGTTTTTGCGACTTTTTTCTCACACAAAAATTTAAAAAAAAAATATATAATACGTGTTAATCTGGGTAAACGTAACAGGGCCTGTTGTTAACCAGTAATTTCAAATCAAATCATGGGGAATGTGCCATGACCGTCTTTTTCCGACCAGAATCGATCTCTCTATAATTGTTACAGCCCTCCCTCCCCCCTCCAGGTGCTGCTTTAAGAATGTAATCCTATCTAACGATAGACTATATGAATAGGAGGTCTCATGTCAAATTTTCCTTCTCTATGTCCATCCGTCTTTGAGCTACGAGTTCAGTTCCTACCGCCCGAACGCTCACTATTTAGTAACTTTGTGACCGCTCCACCCCTCCCCGCCGCAAGTGTCATTTAAAAAATTTGACATCATCTAACGATGGCCTATATCGGTAGAAGAGGTCGCACCCAAATTTCACTTCTGTATGTGCTACCGACTTCGGACTAAAATGTTTGTCCCTACCGTCCAAACGTACGTCTTCAAATATCACTGCTTCCGCCCCCCTCACCCCGCTACAAGAGTTATGAAAGTTTGACCCCATCCGACAATAGCACATATGTATAAGAGGTCTCATATCAAATTTCACTTTTCTATGTCTTTCTGTCTTTGAGCTATGAGTTCGGTCTCTACCGCCCAAACACTCGCCTTCAAGTATCAGTACTCCCGCCCCCCTCCTCCCGCCCCAAAGTGTCATTAACAAAATTTGACCTCATCTAACGATAGTCTATATGTTCAAGACCTCTCATACCAAATTTCACATCTATATGTGCTTTTGTCTGCGAGCTATGATTTTTGTCCCTACGCGCCATAAGGACACTGCACTGTGCGACGGGCGGCGACCGGTGGCGCAGCGCCACGCCAAGCGAAGCAGAGAGGCACGTTGCACGTAACGCAGTGGTGGCGATCGACACGCAAAGGCGACGGCTAAGAAACAGGTGACATTCGATCGAAAAGGTATCCGAGATCGAGGAAGAACAAGAGCAATATGAGGGGGAAAAGTGAGTAAAGAGATGCCGGCGAACGTGGATGCGTGGACCGGGAGCAGAGCGGAGGATCAGGTGCGAGGGAACGAGCGAGAACGGAGAATGGGTCACAAAATGCCTTGCCCGAAAGATAAGATGTGAATGAGGCGTTCAGTTGACGCGAGGAGGCTGCTGTTACTCATAGTCATAACACGACCGATTGAAAGCAAACGGTCAAAAAGGTCTAAAATGTGCGCGGGCTGAATGTGAGGCAGCCTCCGGGAAGGGAAGCCAGAGGGAGATAAAAAACGCGGTCGACGGCCGGCGCGAAGCAGCGCAGCGCAGCGATACGCAACGGAGTATGGCATTGATATTCAATCAAAAGCATCTTACATCCATCGAAAGTACTTTCAACCGATAAGGGATCAAAGATTCCCGAGAAAGTTACAAAACGGGTAGAAGGGTTCCTGTTTTTTTTTCGAGCATTACCCGTTTTGGCTTTTTTAATATACAGGTAGGTAATCACCGCGTAAAAATATGTGGAACCTGGTCTTGTTCCTTCCAAAAAATTTTTACTGGGAAGACTTTAGCCAGAGATCCCTTATCCCGTGAACTTTCTTCGGGAGACGTTTTAGAGCTTTCATCAGCGATGCATGAAACTCCCACGTGAATCCTAATGAGATTGCTCGAATCGAAAAAATGTAATTGGTTCAAAATAAAAAAAAAAAAAAATTAAAAACAAAATTTTATAACATTAGTTTTTAAGATAAGCTTTATTCGAACATTAACTCCCCGTAATTAATGCCCCGTAAGGACCAGTAGTACATTTTTACTTAATAAAAAAAAAAAATAAAAAATAAAAAATAAAAAAAAATTCAAAACGGATTTCGATCGAGCAGATTTCGATCGAGCAGGCTCGATCGAAACAGGCTTTCGAAACGATTTTTTCGAAGTGAACGATTACGAAATGATCGCTCGATCGTTTCGTACGAACCAACGAGCGATTTCATCGGTTCGGGGACAGCCCTAGTTTTGGTCCGTCTTGCCATAACTTGTATTTTAAGGGCATGAACGGGCTCTGAAAAGGGAGCTCTATTTACCCTTTTTTCTTTGTCTATCAATTTCAATAATCAGCCGGAGTTAACTGCACTTCTCGTTCCAGAATTTTATATATTGAGCTTTCTAAGTGGCATTGGGGTGGCATGATTGGGCGGGGGAAAAAGTACTCGGCTCCTGTCCGATCCCTATGAAAGAGTGAACCCGCACTCGTTGAAAACGACTGTGGCTCGATTTTTGAATCGACATCGAATGACCTTGATCGATATATAGCATTGTTCAGATAGGGAGTTATCGACCAAAGTCATTCGATAACGATTCAACAATCGAGCTGCTGAATTGGAGCCGCGGGCCGCGAAAGGGGCGGAGCTTGCCTCGGTCGCCGCCGAAGCTCATTAATTTAGTTAGGAGATGATACGTGCTTAGCGATATATCGATCGATCTGCTATTTAAACCTATGGATAGGATCGATTAACAGGGTATTCGCGATGAACACCGTAATAATCGATTCTTTACCATAGTTTCAAATAGGGAAATATCGATAATTGACCATTCACGCTTCGCCACTGAACGGGACAGGCCAGGCCAGGCAAACGACTCAATTAAACGGATCGAATAAAGCGTTTAATTGCGGGCATCCAACAGCCGGAAAACGCCGCAAGACGAACGGGGACCTTTAGGTTTCATTATTCGGATTGGGTCGTATCAGTGTCACTTCGCCTGCCGGAACCTGCCGTAGTAACGATATGCGCTTGCATTGGATGAAAAAAAAAATCAGGGGGATAATAATAGGAAATTTTACGGTTTCGACGGTATATTTTGAAAATTAGAATAAAATTTAGGGAAATTTTACGGAATTAATAAAGCTAAAACTCTAGACATCATAGACTAGTCCTAAAAAGCCTTGTTTTTTAGTAACCAAGAAAAGTCGGTCTCTGAACAGTTTAATTTGCCGAAAAATTATTAGGCGATAGAAAAAAAACAAAGGTAAATCTTAACTTTAGCGGTGAAAAGTAAGTGGTACGTGAATAAAACAAATTGGACGTCATTTTACAATTAGGAACTGCATTTTCTGGCTCATCTTTAAAAACACGTATGAGCATAGGAATATTAACGGCACGTTCATCGTTTCTAAACTGAGCCTGAAATTTTAGTTCCTACTTGCAAAATGTAGTCCAATCAACCCTTATTTCCGACGAAAAACAATTGAACCAGTTCAACCCGTTGATAAGTTAAATTATAATTTGTAAGGGCTATGTAATAGAGATAGCACGCTGTAATGGTCATTTCTGGAATCACTGATCCAAAATCAGGGGAGCTCAGCCATCAAAATCTAAAGGCATTTTTATGAGTAGGGCAGTGCTATCATTTCACACCGTGTCTACTGACCCACACTGAAATCACGAAAGCGCAGATGTTCAAAAATCTCAGCGATCATTCTCGTGAGTTTTGCATGATCCCGAGGAACATCTTGTTCCTGCTGTCCCTGATAAAATAGCGCTCATCGCGCGGATACCTTCAGCTTTCGCCATTGATGTCGTCGAATTACTGACATGAGAATGTGTCTCTCGTGAACGGTTGAGACGAATTTCGAGGAACCTAGCGCTGACAACGCGTTCCTCCACCCTTTGTATCATTAGCGGAATGTCCTGCAAAACGAAATAATTATTCTCAAATGTCGGAAATTCGTACTCTGACGTCAGCGTCGTTCATCCGTGGCGTCGAGCGATCCGAGCGTTTACGATTCGCATTTTATAAGAGCGTATGTTCATTTCCAACTGAGCCGTTTTATCCGTATACTAGCATGCTTCCCGTGGCTAGCCTGGGGAATGAAGATACGCTCTTACGTCAGTGGAGTGACAATATCAGGTATGCCTTAAAGCCATGAAGACGGAGTACTGTAAATTAGAGTTAAAGCCAGGCCGATTCGAACAGTGCTCATCGTATAAGACTGAGGTATGATTTCATTAGTAAGCGCAGTGGCGTGGTTTGCTTTGCGATGTATCGATTGATCTACCATCTAACCCTATGGAAAAGGATCTATAAATAGGGTGTTCGCAACAAACACCTTAATAATCGATTCTTTCTCAAATGTGAAAATAGAGAAACATGGATAAACGAAAATTCACGTCTCGCCACCGAGTAAGCGTTTGTCGATCGATGGCAAAGCCGTATGAAAGGACCACTCCATAGATTTTACAAGGAAGTGAGACCGGTAGCAAGATTTTCACTTTTGTTTGTACCAAAAATGTATTGAATTTAGTGGGAAGGAATCTAGACGCGCTTTTAGTCGTTTGGGGGAAATCGAGTCGACAGGTTAAGCACTGTCGTTTTTCAAATGTCGATTAAGAGAAATTTGGCAACCGTCGAATGGTCACCCTGAGTTTTTCCTTAGCAAGACAGTGTGATAGATATAAGGAAAACCGGACATTCACACCAGTCCATCTGCCCCCACCTCACGCCGCGACGACGCGCTATAATGCATTAATATGTGGGCTATGCTGCTGCGCCGAGAACGGTGTTAAAACGCCTTCAATTACGGGGCTACCACCCAGCACTACTCGGACGCTCGAATAGTTGCTCCGCGCTCCTAGGAGTTGCTGACGTTTCGTTCGTTTCGTTAATAGATGTCTCGGTTGATTTCGATGACAGGGGATTTATAAATGTGAAGAAAAATATATTTTCATTCTGCCATAAAGTCTGCAGAAAAAAATAAAATAGACTTACACCAACAAGTTCACTCGGTGTTTACAATTCTTTTCCCGAAGACACTGAATTGCAAATGATTAGTTTGAGGCCAGTTTGCGGTGCGGGCAACGTTGCCTTTTGGTGAAGGATTTGATGTTTGCCACTTTGAAGGCAGCAAATCTTAATTCCTGCTTCTTCTCTTTCATTTTTTTCCCGTTCAACCTTCACAACCTGTGTGTGTATAATGAGAAGTAATGAAATCTAGGAAGCAGATTTCAGACTTTGGCAATGTGCACATAGGTATTTTGGAGCCAGTGAACATAAGGAGCGACTTTTTTGATTTGACCAAAGTTTGCAACTGACTTATTAAAAATTGGCAGCGTATTTTATGTTCTTACAGGAACAAGATATGTTTCGTTAGATTTACAATAACGGGTCCAGACTAAGGCTAAAGAGGGGACCATTTGGGGTAACCCTAGGTTTTGAAACCCATTCTGGAAAAACTTCAAGAATTAATCTCTTCTATTCGCAATTCTCAGAAGTTCAGCTCGTAAACTAACGATGAATGTTTCGGCCAAAATTAATTCTTAGAATTTAAGCTTTTCAACGAATTTTTAAGAACACATTTCGATCGAAGAAAAGTAGAAGGAAGCAATATAATTTTTTCCCTCATTTATTTGAGCAAATTTCGTTTATGACCATCGTAACTACTCCAAGAATACTTTCTGCCTTGTTTTCTCCATCCACATGAATCAAATTCAATTCAGAATGGTATTAAAAACAAAATAATGTTCAATAATTCAGATTATCTAGGAGAATAGTGATTTTGGAACTCTCTACCTTTTGGTGTAAAAGTTTAGGTTTATAGCATTATTGGTTTAATTATTAAAAGTAACCAAAAAAAAATTACAAAAAAAATAAAAAAATAAATAGCCACGCCATTATATCGGCCCAGACGTAAAACGTTTCAAAGTTTCCTAAGACACTATGCTTCTTCCACTTCTTTCTCCTGAGCTGTTTTTCCTTTTCTCCTGATATCCTCGTCTCCTCTCTTTTTTCCATTCTAGGAGGGGGGCATGACCCCCTATCCTGGGCCCGCCATTGTGTGTTTTAACATGTTTCATGATGGGGATTTCTCTTGTTTCAGACATGGCAGGATGCTAGGGACGCGCCCTGTGATGGATTGGAAACATCTCGCAGGGTCATGGATTCAACTTTTGACGATCCTCTGTGCTCTCTCCCTGGCGCCGTCCTGGTGCGACTCCAGTTTGACGTGTAGCCCTGGCATCGATTATGGAGGTAAGTCTTTCAGTCCATCCTCTCGTTCTACTCTTGGATACTTAACAGCTTGACGCCAGAAAAACCCAAAAACCTAAAAATTCTAGAAGTTTAGATCAGTTCGGACCAGGGACAGACGAACCCGAAGCAAAATTAAAAAATGAAAATACACGGAATGAAATTTCATTTTGCTTGAAAGTTAAACTCATTTTTTTTATGAAATTTAAACAATTTAAGGTTATAAGTTCTTGAGGGGCCCTCCATCCTCCAACCCTCTATTCGGCGGGCTCGGAACACCTCGGAAAATTTGGATCCAGTATAACTTTGATCAGTAAAACTCTCAGGAATCGCCATAGAAATCGAAAAAATGGGGCTGTTATACAAAAGACCCAGCTGTATTCTGCCGAGAAACGCAAAAACGCCATTTTACATTTTTTGGAAATAATGTATCATAGCAGAAAAACTTGTGTTTTTACAGAATTCTTTCGCAAATGCTGTCAAGAATTAACCTGAAAATTTGAATTTGAGGTGCATGAGTAAAACAGTTTTTATTTTATCAAGTGTTAAGTTCCAAAAAACGAGGGAAAATCTTGATGGATTTACGGCGTTCTTGCTTAGGACGAATGTTCGCGGAACTTTACCGAAAAAGGTTCAAAATCAAATGTTGCGGTAAAAAGGTATCATTTTAAGACTCCGCTGCAAAATTCCCCGACTTTTCCCCAACTTTTCAGGGCTGAACAGAATCCCCGGACTTTTCCACATCTCCATGATTTTCCAAGAACTTGTCACCCTGAAGAAATAACCATACGGGCGACAATAGTTGCGACCTTAGCTTTCTTCGAGCGTCTTGCGATCTTCTCATACATTCATGAAGCTTGATCATGATTTATTGAACGGGAACGTAATTCAGTAGTGAGCTGCTAAGGAAAAACGGCGTATGAACCTTCAGGCGTTGCCAAATTTCCTTTGATTAAACACGAATTTCTTGGTAAACTTATGAATATTTCTCTTCCAATTTTTCAGAGAATATTCTTTGTATTTTGATCTGAAGTCCCTGAAAATTTCAAGGAAAAAAATTCATAATTTTCCTCATAAATAAACATTTTATCGAAGGTAATTTGGCAACTCTGGAATGTTCATACGGCGTTGTTCCTTAACACAACAGAGTATGAGCTGCCTCAAATCTACGTCGCTTGACCGGAGTTCAAGGACTCTATTCCGTCGACCGGCGTTGTTGAAATTTTAATCAATTCAAAAATCAAACGCGTAAAAAATCTTACGAGACGTCCGAACACTGACCGCGGGAGCCATCGCACATCATACCTTGGCGCTCGAATCGTATATTTATGATTTCTTCAGGGATCCTTGATTAATAAAGTGATTCGCGCCGTTCAGTGGGTCAAGTCGATAGGATAGGTCGAACAAAATTGGACAAAATTTGGAAACTTTAAACGCTTACAACTCCGTTTATACAAAACTTGGAGGTTCTAAAAGGGACTCCATTGGTTTCCTCGTGAAATTTTCTTGTAGGATCTCCTCTTTAAATGTAAAATGTGACGAAATAAACATCGAAATTTGTAGTTTTAGTCAGAAATTTCATGTCCGACCTCTTTGATTGACTTGATCCACCGTGCGCCGGGTTCTCAGTTGAGTTGACCTGGCGTGTGATGTATCGCATCGATTAAGTTGAAAATCTCTGCAGATTTTGACTTTAGAGTCCAAAAAAGGACGACAGCCCCTGCGCCTGAGCCGAAAGAATCGTTCTCATCTGAGACATTTGCAAAATTTAGATAAATGAAAGCAGGATTCTTCTTTGAAAAAATCGTTGCATTCGATTCAGAGGTCAATGTTATTACATCGAATGCAACGTTTTTTTCTCCGGGAAGAATTCTGATTCATCATTTCCCTGAACTGTGCAATTTTTTTGGTCGAGAATGTTTCTTTGGGCTCCTCCGTAGGAGCAATACAGTCCTTTTTTTGGCTAAATATTCAAAATCTGCCCAGATTTGTCACTTACTCCCTGCGATGTATCGCACGTCAGTTTAATTGCACGCCAAGAACCCAGGACGAAACTTATCATTCTTTGAGCATCATCAACGCTTATCAATGCCTTTGGTTTAGTTTTGAATCATGTCTTGATTTATTTTTACTGTGAATGAACTGACACAAAATCTTGGCTGATCCAATTTTCAAGATATTGCATTTTGAAATTTTGATAGTAAATGCAAAATTTCTACTGATTTCGATCCAGTCCTTTATTCATTTGTACATTGAATCCGGTGTGAATCGTTTCACATCGATCGATTCACTTTCTTATTTTTCGTTCGATTCATGTTGACTGAATACCCTCCCTTCGTTGCGTGCAGACTCTTCGATGCTCTTCTTTTTAACTGAACAATTCACCTTCTGCTGCGTCTACAGCAATTGTTGTTACGAATATGTTGTGCGTGCTGATTTCAGCTCATTACATACTTGACTCCGTGAAGGCGTCTTATGTGCGAAAGCAATTCGCCTTCAATTGCGTCTGCGGCAATTGTTGTAATGAATATGTTGTGCGTGCTGATTTTAGATCATTACATACTTGACTCCGTGAAGGCGTTTTATGTGCGAAAGCAATTCGCCTTCAATTGCGTCTGCGGCAATTGTTATTACGAATATGTTGTGCGTGTTGATGTCAGTTCATTACATACTTGACTCCGTGAAGGCGTCTTATGTGCGAAAGCAATTCGCCTTCAATTGCGTCTGCGGCAATTGTTGTTATGAATATGTTGCGCGTGCTGATTGTAGAGCATTACATACTCGACTCTCTGAAGGCGTTTTATGTGCGCAAGTAGCGCTATCTGTTGGAAAACGAACGAAGTAGAGATTGAGCGATCACTTCTATTGTTCTGCAATAGGGTGCTCTAAATTCGCCCATAAAGCGCCTTCAGATATTCTAATATGTAATGAGGGAAGATCAGCACGAACAACATATTCGCAACAACAATTGCAGCGGACGTAGCTAAAGGCGAATTTTTTTTATCTAGTATCAGATATTCTCGAAAAACTTTTAACGATAAACTAAATTTAAATGCAGAATAAAATATACCGCGCTACAAATTCTCAGTCTTGGCGGAAAGTTTAGCCTTAACTTCCCATCAAGACTGAAAAAGCGCTGGTAGGACAATGGTCTTGAAGCCCAAAAAAAAAAAAAAAAAAAAAAAATAATAATAATAATAATAGGAAAGTGTAGCCTTAACTTCCCGCCAAGACTGAAAAAGAAAAAAAAATGCACCCTGAAACGGTTTGCAG